>NC_048283.1:9173124-9435624 GCF_009762535.1 Notolabrus celidotus | reverse complement strand
TACGATTAGGGTTAGGGTTAGGGTTACGATTAGGGTTACGATTAGGGTTAGGGTTAGGGTTAGGGTTAGCGTTACGATTAGGGTTAGGGTAAGGGTTACGATTAGGGTTAGGGTTAGGGTTAGGGTTACGATTAGGGTTAGGGTCAGGGTTAGGGTTAGGGTTAGGGATATGATTAGGGTTAGGGTTAGGGTCAGGGTTAGGGTTAGTGTTACAATTAGGGTTAGGGTTACAATTAGGGTTAGGGTTAGGGTTATGATTAGGGTTAGGGATAGGGTTAGGGTTACAATTAGGGTTAGGGTTACAATTAGGGTTAGGCTTACAATTAGGGTTAGGGATAGGGTTAGGGTTATGATTAGGGTTAGGTTTAGGGTTACGATTAGGGTTACGATTAGGGTTAGGGTTATCGTCTTTGTGGGTTAGGGTCAGAATAGGGTTAGGGTTAGGGTTAGGGTTTCGATAAGGGTTAGGGTTAGTGTTATGATTAGGATTAGGGTTAGGGTCAGATTACGATTAGGCTTCGGGTTATGACTAGGATTAGGGTTAGGGTTAAGGTTACGATTAGGTTCAGGGTTAGGGTCAGATTAGGGTTAGGGTTAGGGTCAGATTAGGGTAAGGGTTAGGGTTAGTGCCAGATTAGGGTTAGGGTTATGATTAGGGTTGGGTTAGGGTTTATTTTCTTCCTACTTATCAAAAAAAACATGATTCTCATTGGGTCATCCAAGACAACCCATAAAATGCAACAGGTTGATTCTCTAGTTCAAATTTTCCAGCTGCACTGAGGACAGCACGCAGCACTCTAGCATGCTAGTTGTAGGCTGTCTTAATAAACACAAAGGTCGGTTTTACTCCCCATGTCTGCAGATTTGAAGATATAGTGGATGATTTTTATTTATCATGGATAAGTGCTAACGCTAGTTAGCATAGCTACATAGCTACATGTCGTAGCTGCAGCTGTAGCTGTGTACCAAGACACACGTCTACATACTGGCAAATCAAACAACAAGTAACACAGAATCTGTGACCAATCCTTCAGAAAAGGTCCCGCTGCCTTTCTGGCAGAGGTCGGTTTTACTCCCCAGGTCTGCAGATTTGAAGATCTAGTGGATGATTTTTATTTATCATGGATAAGTGCTAGCGCTAGTTAGCATAGCCACATAGCTACATGCTTGTAGCTGTGTACCAAGACACACCTCGACATACTGATAAATAAAACAACAAGAAACACTAAATCTGTGACCAATCGTTCAGAAAGGTCCTGCTACAGGCGCCTCTCCATCAGGATCAGATTCTGGATCAGATTCAGAGGGTTGAAGTAACGCGATCTATGAGCAGCCGTGCATATTCAGCCAACATGTAAACATTAGATCAACGTGCTGGAGAGCCGAGGCACATCCACTTCCTGAGGGGGCGTGGTCAGAGAGAAAACAGAGTGTTCTGAGGTGTACTGAAGAAGAGGGCTTTTCAGGCATGTCAAAATCTGATTTCAAAGTGTTTTTTTGAGCATAAACTTTAAAGACATGTTTTGGGGACCTCTTAGACCAATATATATTGATGAAAAAAGCGTGATATGTCACCTTTAAACGGCTCAGTTTTTGTTAAAATAATAAGTTAAGATTTTGATCTCAAGATAGTAAAAACGTGTCACTTTTAATGTCAAAATTTAAATATAGTTGTCAAACTGTTATTTTTCTGAAATACTTATGTCACCATTTTGAGTGGTAAAGTCATTGTATGACATACTAACTTTTTTGTATGATTTGAGAAAAACTTTCATCATGTTGCCTTACAGGATTTTTATTTTGAAGTGCGCTTGCAGAAATAGGCTTTTAACAGAATGCAGACATATTTAGGATGGGACCCCCATTTTAAAAAAAATGATGATGCAAAGCACTTTTTAAGCAACACTTTTATTTAAATAGACATTGGTTTCTTCACTGTCAAGGTTACATCTTCTTGCTCCTCCTGATCAGAGTTGTTGAGCCTATGGTCATAGTCTGAAAACCAAGAAAAGAGAAGAACATCACATTTTCTGTCTTAGGATTGAACATTCATCAGATATAAATCACATTTATTTTCTTTGAAATTAGCTGTGTGTGTGTGAGTGAGTGTGTGTGTGTACCTCAATCATCTCTCCTCCCTTGAGCTCCTGGATGTGGGTAGACTTGCCAGTGTTGCAGACCAGCCTGCCCCCTTCCATTTTAACAACACACTGAGGGTCAAAAAGGAAATAACACATAAAACAAAGACTCCAAAACATCAGGCATTCACCAAGTAGACCAAAACCACTCACAAGCAGTTCCTTGTGATTGTCACTGACAGAAACACTTGTCTTTACCAGACGTTGTACACTTACAGGCTCATTATGACCACAAAATACTCATCAAATTTTCATGAAAAAGTCCCATATCAAAATATTTAAAGCAGTTATGTGTCTTGCAAAATAAAGGGCCAATTAAAATGACGAACCTTGATCTTTTTGCCGTCCATGGTGGTGATGTCAGCCTCCTTGCCGATGGTGAAGGAGTTGGTCACGGTCTTTCCAGGAGTCTTTGAGGTGACGGTAAAGTCATTGCCGCTCTGCTTGATCTCAGTAATCGGCTTGATGTCTTTGGCCATCTTGATGACCTCTGGGGGAAGTTCTGTACACATTGCACACATGTTCTTGTCAGTTCATGCACAGTATAACCAGACAAATGTATTTATCAGATTTCTCTCTTTTTTCATTCTCACCCAGGGCCTTCAGAAACTCCTCGATGTTCTCCTGAGCGTAGACCTGCCATGTTCCGTTGAAGTCCATGTTTTCTTTGGGATTCTCCTTCACCAAGGTGGGCTGGAGGCTTTGACAGCTGTGTGAAGCTCAACACAATGTGGAGGATGTGACTGTGGTGCTGCTTCTCTTATACAGGTACTGTGTCTAATGAGTAACAAACCCCTCCGTAGTAATCTCTGCTGTTTGAACAACCTGGGGTTCACTTACTCCTGTTTAGCCAAACCTTAAAAAAATGAATTTAGACTCTGATTTATGTCCCGCTTTTAATAAGCTTCACTGATAAGAAATATGTAGAGATTTAATACGTGCATAAAAACCACATCATAAATGAACAGATGTCTTCCTTAATTTTAATGCTCATAAAGTCCTGCATGGACTTAGGACATCAACCCTTAAGATCAAACAGAAAAACTATTTATTTTGGCCAACTTCTTGTATTTTATTGAACTTTAATATAACAGGAATTGATCCATTAAGATACAAAACCCTCTCCACAAAGAGACATGGTCAAGTCAGCAGCAAAAAAAAAAAAAAAAACACATTCAAGAACAAACAACCAAATACCACAATAAGGAAATATACTAAACAATAAAACGCTCCAGGGACAGGATATGTTCTTTGTCAACTAATGAAATAATCTAGGTTAAGGTGACCCTGTGGCTCAGACAGTGCAGCCTAATATGCAGCTGCTGAAATGTGTCAGAGGTGACATAAAATGCAGGACAACATTATGAAGAAAATGTGCTATCACATGGTTATGTTAGAAAGACAATAATTCTCCTCCTAAAGATAAGTGTGGAACCAATGCTACAATGCACAGCAGTCTCACGTTTGTAATAATGATGAGGATGCATGCATATATCTTTCACTTATGTGACTTGCGAGGGATGCAGCAGACAATGGAAACCAGATACTTACTACTACAAAAAAAACAATCTATTAATTTCCAATATATGACCCACCCAGGATCAGCTTCAAATAGCGCTTCAGAAATAGATGGGTGACGGCACAGATACTACTTCCATTATTTATACAGTCTATGGTACTAACCCTACCTCTGAACAACACTGATGGTCTCAAACCAAGCGGCAACCTCCGGTCTCAAACTATGAAGCCCATGTGGAAGTGTTATAAACTGCAATTCATCCAGAATCCTCTTGAGGCTGGCTGCGGAAAAACCGGAAACCACATAGACGCCAATTCAAAAAAGACGATCTTTGCAGCATTAATAAACATGTTTACAGCCTGGTTCAAAAAACGGCTTAGGTCTGAACAGTTAATCTCTCTATTGGCACACACTGTACAGGGGGTGAATTTTTTTTTAATGCGACGGTTCAGAAGATATTAAGATTGCGAGTTTTTGCCCAAATAAGGACATGACTGACTTGACTCCCGGTTGGGAACACATAGCTGTTGGCTAAGAAGCTCAAACTCTGCCTCTTTACGTCACACTATGCCATGTTGAGTTCCACATTTCCAATATGGCTGCCGCCATCAATTGGCTTCAAAACAGCTCTCAGGAACAGATAGGTGACATCATGCATACTATTTTATACAGTCTATATCTCAAACACAATAAAAAGGCAAGTCATTCCACAAATTACCTCTTGACAAGGCTCATCTGATAATTAGAAACCATTCCAAGAGACGACCTCATGAAGCAGACCGAGAGAATGCCAAGAAATATAAAATAGATTTTTGGTTAATTAGATAATTTCATAGTTTTGATGTCTTCAGTTGTAATCTACAATGTTGAAAATAACTAAAACAAATATAGGTGTGTCCAAACTTTTGACTGGTACTGTATACATTGCAAAATGATATAATCCTGTATATTACTGCATCATCTGCATAATGTGAAGTATACTCCTACGTGTAAACCTGCTACCACACCTGTATTAACATGTATTCATTGCCTTTTTATTACAATGAGCCAGCATTGATCTTAACTCTAGACACTTGTTCAAAACTCTTTTTACTGTCACATATCATCATGACAAAATAGGCAAACATTTCCCCTAAAAGACCTTCTTCTGTTCATTAAATACCAAATGCAGAATTACTTTCTCTCCATACACTTAGTCCATCAAACGACAGCTTACCTGGTTCAGTATCAAGACTGGTAAAACACAGACTGTTCATCCTCTATCTCCTTTAATGACCTGTTATAAGCAAAGGTAGCGGCTTTATGATACACGTTTTAAAACTCAGTTGCAGTTATTTCTAAATAAAAAAAGTAAGATCCATCACTTTTTTATCGTTTGTGAGATGTGAGAAAATGTGTCAATAGTTCTCACATTACACCACATGCACAGGCAATGTGAAAATTGGGTTTAGAAGTCTGAAATATGACCACAGAACTTTATGCACGTCTGCAACCTCTCTGCAGAGTGCCATTGAACCTCCTGAGGTGACTCTACCTGACTGACTGGGGCCCTGTAGTGGGATCAATGACACCACGGACTGTTTGTTTTCACAGTACAAGACACAAACTCTGATTGCAACATCGCTAAAAAAAGAAAGCTGTAGTCCACTTTGGTCTTTATAAGGAGAATAGAAGTTTACTGCATACAAATGTTAGAATAGAATAAAGCATTTATTAATGCTGAGGAAAAAAACAACACATTCATCTGAAAGTGCTTTATTCACTTCACACACAAACAAATGTCACATCGGCTTCATCAAACGCACCACCTGTGCAGTCAACAAGCTGAGGGTTTCAAAAACTGCCAAAGGACACAATGTAATAATTAGGCAATCAGGGTAAGAGATAAAATGTAGGTTAGCAGCTGTACAAGTACAGAGGAGAAGTCAGCACACTGTAATGCGTGACATACATCGAGGAGGGGTGTGAAAATGTTTGGGGTTCTTCTCTTTCAATGTTTCTGTTTGTCAATCTTGCATAATTTAGCAACTTCCTCCTTTTAAAAGTCGCTGCTACGAGTCCTTATTTTTAACTTCACTGTCTCTAACATTAAATAAAGTTATTAATATACTTCTGAAGGTTTTTGTTACATATGGACAATTTCAGTTTATTTTAATTAGGAAGACAACACATTTCTGTAAGGTTTGTTTACTTTTATCTTTGCTAATATACATCAGTCACATGATGGGTGTATTAAAGAAGAGAAACAGGCTGAGTCACCACCATAGACTGTATAAAATATGGACGGAGTATCCGTGACGTCACCTATCTGTTCCTGAGAGCTGTTTTGAAGCCAATCGACAGCGGCAGCCATATTGGAAATGCGGAACTCAACCAGGCATAGTGTGACGTAAAGAGGCAGAGTTTAAGCCTTTTAGCCAACAGCTATGTGTTCCCGGCCGGGAGTCCAGTCAGTCATGTCCTTATTTGGGCAAAAACTCGTAATCTTAATATCTTCTGAACCATCATGTTAGAAAAAAATTCACCCCTTGTACAGTGTGTGCTGATAGAGAAATTAGCTACGTAGAGCCAAGACATTTTTTGAACCAGGATGTAAACATGTTTATTAATGCTGCAAAGATCGTCTTTTTTGAACGGGCGTCTATGTGGTTTCCGGTATTTCTGCAGCCAGCCTCAAGAGGATTCTCGATGAACTGCAGTTTATAACACTTCCGCATGGGCTTCATAGTTTGAGACTGGAGGTTGCTGCTTGGTCACCACTTATAGCTGCTGCAAAGACAGCTAAGCAAAATGGAGAAGATTGAAGTTTGAAATTTTTGTAGGTTGTATTGAAGCTAAAAGTGATCTGTACCTTCCTGTGTAGAATTGCATCTAATGTTAGCTTCCATTAGGTAGCTTAAGTTAATGTTATCTGCTATAGGGTAATGAATGTTCCAGGCCAAATGCATATAACTGCAGTAATCTGAGTCGATGGCTCATACTCATGTTAGATGGCTGTCTAACATGAGTCTGGTCCTGCTCGAGGTTTCTGCCTGTAAAAAGGAAGTTTTTCCTTGCTGCTGTAACTCGCTAAATACTGCGAGTAGCAATGCTCATGGTGGATTAAGATGAGATAAGATCGAGTCCTGCCAGTAAGAGGGGACTGGATCTTATCCTGTCTTGATGTTGGGTCTTTGTTAATAATTTCACATAGAGTACGGTCTAGACCTGCAATGTTATTAAAAGTGTCTTGATATAACGTTTGTTGTGATTTGGCGCTTTACAAATAAAGATTGATGGATTGAACCTGAGCCAAAGGAAGCTTTATGGAACGACACAAATCTGGCTAAGATGAAAAAACATAATGCTGCATAATTTGAGTTTGGTTCTGCTCAAGGTTTCTGCCTGTTAAAAGGAAGTTTGTCCTCTCCACTGTGACTAGCTAAATGCTACATATGGTGGATTAAGATGAGATCAGATTGATACAGGTCAGGATTTTAGCTTTTGATTGGTTGTCTTTTGTCAAAAGGCTATGAAGTCATGACTTTGCAACTCTGCTAAATGCTAAATAAAGTTCACCCACGCTCATTAAGGTTTCCCAATATGTGAACAGGCCACCATCACTCCATCTAACCATCTATCCTTCACAAACATGTCATCCTGAATCTTAAAACTGCAGAACTTTCTTTTCCTGGGTGACAATTTTTTTCCTAAGTCATGTCCACAGCGTGTGCTGGGGGCTTGTCCCCGATCTTATAAACGCTCAATGTCACATCGACAGTTTCAGAGCCGAACTTGTTACGAACAAAGATGCTGTATTTTCCAGAATCTTGCATTTTGACATTGTGCACAGTGATGGTGCTGCATTTGGGCTCCTTGGTGATGGTGAACTGGGTCTCATCAGTGATCTCCTTGTCGTTCCTCAGCCAGAAGATCTCCGGGGCCGGATCCCCGTCGATGAAGCAAGTCAGACACAAAGTCTGAGGAGGATTAGGAAGAGTCAGGAGGTGTGATGAAGCTTAGAAAATACAATATATTACTAAACAGTATAAAAATGTGACTAAACAGTAATTTCATACCTTCCCCTCCATGATGGCTACCACATCAGGAAGACCTTTAGTCACTTTCCCCCGATCTGAAACAAAGCACACAACAATAACTCCCTGCTGACACACACTTTTACAATCCTTTAATCTGTGTTGTGAGCAAAATAACACATAACCCGTGACTCACTTCTCTCAGCAATGGCCGCCTGCCTGAAGAAGGAAAACAAAGGGTCAAATCGATGGAACACTACATGGGTCAGGACACACAAATAGTGCCAAGATGCTTTCAGTGAATACTCTTCTACTGACAGCCTGTTACCTCTGACTTCTTGGTGTTTGAAGCTTCAGGTTTGTTAGTTTCACAGCACGCCATGCATCATCTACTGCATCCAATGCAGCACTTACTTTAACCTCTGGTACTCCAGTAGGGCGTCAGCAAGGGCTGTTGATAGAATAAGTTGCAATCAAGATTTGGAGCATCACATTTGCACTTGAACTCTCTCTCAGTGTCACATTTTAAATCCTTCAAAGTTGCACTCACCTTGTCCAGTCAGGTCAAGACACCGTTTGTGGGTCTCCTTCCCATCAAACATTTCTAAGGTGTATTTTCCTTTGTCATTCTCTGTCGGGTTACGGATTTCAATCCAGACTTTATCCATACTGCTGCCGGGCTTCATCCTGGCCTCCTGATCGATCCTCTTCTCCCTGCAGAAAAAAAAAACATGAATGCATATTTGCTTTTGCTGGAACTGTGGTGTAGAAACAAGGATCGAACTCTTAAGAATGTGTGCAAAATGTCGCTTTTCAACCATATTTAGTGCAACCTTTCATCTTTTTCAGCCAGGTGAGAAAATTCAAGGATGAAGCTTTATTAACTGAGTGTAAAAGGAAATTGAAAAATCATTTGTGGGGACATTGCAGTTCAGGCTGTAATTTAGAAGGAATAATCTTATCCAGGACTTTGGCAGGCTGCATTAAACAAGGTCAGTTATTTGTTCTCTCTTCTGTGAAAGCTTTTTTAAAATCAACCAGCAGATGGCACTAGCAACCTTCCTTTAGAAAGCAGACACCTCTAACCATCAGAATGATCAGAATGATGTTTTACATACAACATTACAGAATTTGAAATGCACATGCATGTTCAAGAGTTAAAAGAAACATGCTTAAAAACGTTATGTCCAATAAAATCATGTCAAGTGTGAGAGCTCTCTTCTTCTTTTTCTCTATTTTTGTCGGTCTCTGATGTTCCTGGACTATTTGGGCTCTAAACTTTTACAATCAAGACCCAGATGACTCCCACAAACATACAGCCTTTATGATTTCCCTAAACCTTAAGGTATACTGACATTACATCCTCTATCAGCATGTTGCTAATCACAGCACAGTTAAATCTTATAGAAATACTCAAACATAAGATTTGATTTTTATGTCACTTTGATGCACATGTATTAAAAGTTCAGACTTAAAACTTTAAGCCTACTCTGTGCACACTCTCTACTTGATCAGTTACAACAGTGTGATGATGAACCAGTTGTCCAGATGTGCTCCCAGCTGCCACACTAGAAATTTGCATGCAGACATTGAGATCCAGCTCCACTGTCACATTTAGCTGCTGGATTCTTTAAAGAAGCTGAACTTTGATCAGCGTTTTAGAAGCTGAACTTTAGTGAGGGAGCCTGAGAGTTTGCCATTATAAAGAGAAATTTATAATTAATATACCTACGCTGGGTTTATGTGTGTGTGTGTGTGTGTGTGTGTGTGTGTGTGCATGCGCAGTATGTGAAGACATTTGTGGCTTCTCTTTATGGTCTGTTCCATGTACATTCAGAGCTCCGTTGTGTTGTTTGCATCCTCCTGTGTGTAGCTTAGCTGTCCCCCTGGAAACGTTTCTTTATAATGGCATATTTTTAATAAGGGACTTTCTTATACAGCGATCAGCCCTAACATCATAACCACCTGCTTGATATTGTGCAGGTACCCCTCTCATCAGGTCAGATCTGTAAAGGGGTACCTGCCACAGAGAGATCTTGAGACGGTAATCCATGCTTTTATTAACACTCGACTGGGTGACTGTAACTCCTTATATTTTGGCCTGGACCACTCACTATTGCACCGCCTGCAGCTGGTACAGAACGCAGCTGCCCGTCTCCTCACTGGCAAACGCAAGTGTGAGCACATATCCCCTGTCCTAGCTTCGCTGCACTGGCTCCCGGTTGCTTTTCAAATAGATTTTAAAATGTTATTGTGTCTTTTTAAAGCTCTTAATTGCCTAAGCCCCAGGTACCTGACTGAGCTTCTCCAATATCACGTCGCTGCCAGGGCATTGAGATCATCTGGTCAGTTGCTATTGGTCACTCCCAAAACCAGGCTTAAAACCAGAGGTGACCGAGCTTTTGTGGCGGCTGCCCCTCGGCTCTAGAACAACCTGCCCCAACATATCCGCTCTGCAGGATCAATTGAGGTTTTTAAATCCTCTCTTAAGACTCACCTTTTCTCCCTGCCTTTTAATCAAGGTCGAGTGGACATCTGGCATAATCTTAATTAAATTTTAATTTATTTTAAATTATCTTATTCTATTATATATTTGCACTGTGTTTACGTATTTTAGTATTGTATTTTAGTATTGTATTGTACGCTATGTTTGCCATTTGTGCTGTTTTTGATCTGTACAGGTTTGGTCAACCCCGGTTGTTTTAAACGTGCTCTATAAGTAAAGTTTCAGTTGAGTTGAGTTGAGTTGAGTTGAGTTCTAATACAGCCCTGACCTGGTGAGACATGGACTCCAGGGTATCTGGCACCAAAGTGTTATCAGCAGATCTTTTAAGTCCTGTAAGTTTCAAGGTGATGGATCAGACTTGTCTGTCCAGCACGTCTCACTGATGCTCGATCGGGCTGCACTCTGGGGAATTTGGAGGTCAAGTCAACACCTCAAACTCGCTGTCATGTTCCTTCAATTGCTCTGTAGTCGAGTTTTGATGTTCACTTTGTTGGTTGACATGAGTCAGCATGGAATGGCAGAGGGACTGGTCTGCTGCTACGCAACTCCTCTCACAACAAACTGCTGCAGTGTGTGCTCTGACGCCTCTATCAAAACTAGCATTAACTCTTTCTACAGTTTGAGATCCATTAGCTCTTCTAATGAATCAGATCATGAGTCTACAAGTCTTGGCCACCAATGAGCCTGTTGCTGGTTCACTGATTTTCCTTCCTTTAGCTTCTAACACATCAGCTTTAAGGACAAAATGTTCTCCAGCTGCATGGTCATCCCACCCACTGACAGGTGCCATTGTGAAGACATAATCAGTGTTATTCACTTCACTCGTCGTGGGTCATAATCTTATGTCTGATCGTTGTGTTTTGTCTCTTACGGATTAGAAGTATGTTTGGAAAACAGCTTTCTCAACGCCTTTTCTCATTTTGTCAGGTCAGGCATCCTCAGATACTTTCCTCTCCTCCTCTCCTTGCGTCTGTGTCCGTAGATGCGAGCAGAGAGACGAGGAAAATACAGAGAGAGAGGAGTGTCTAAGAGGCATTAAAGTGTTTACATCAATGCATATTTGTGTACCATTGCTTTTATATTTCCAGTGTGCATTGTGCCTCTCCTATAAGCTACGGATCACAAAAAATATTCTCCACTCTCCCCAAGAAGCATTTTAGAAGTCGAGGTTCACTTGTCAGTTTCCCTAAGGTCATTATCAGGGTCACATTAGGAGGCTGGAGCAGAGGAAAGAATCAGGAAAAGGTGTGAGGTCAAAGAGTGTCTGTTCAGGTGGACTCACCCGTAGTACCAGCTGTTTTTAAGGTGGCTTATATAGTATTTGAGAGAGCTGTAGATCATGACACCTTCAGCGGTGCTCTGGATCCTCAGCTGGCTGGCCGACAATGCTGCAAAGGGAAAGTAAGACAGAATTCACAGCTCCTCATTATTTGCATGTATTTCAGTTTCTTCTGCATTTTAACCCTTCTTTTATGCTGCGGGTCAAATTGACCCTTTTAAAAGTCTATTTTAGGTAATATATGCCTTCCAAACCAACTAAATACAGCATAAAAATCTGGGCAGCATGTGACAGAAGAAGAGTCGTGTTAATTTATCAATATCACTTCATAAAAATAAAAAAAATAAAAATTTTAAATAAAATAAACAAAAATGTATGTCATGTAAAACTATTGTATTTATATTTAGGGCTTTCCAATGCACATTAAAAAAAGTTTTAACATGAATTCTAATGAAAAACAAGTGAGTTATCCTCATTGAACCATGATCGGTGAGGATTAAAGAACACCAATGGACTAAATCTTGATTTAAATGGTTAGTAATGGAGTTAAAAATTAGATTAAAAAAGATTTGTATTGGAATTTTTTGGGTTCTGACACTTTTGGATAATTGAATATGCTCCGGGTCAAATTGACCCAAGAACATTATTGCTGTTCCAGAGAAACGAACATAACAGGAGGGTTAAAACACTGATTTCTTCTCTGAGGAGCTCATCACGCTCATATTTGAAAATCACAACACACAGCATTATTAATTAACATGGCTAACACGGCACATCTGGTGTAAAATGAATTTCACCGGCACATTACACAAACATTGTTGTGTAAAGAAGAAGTGTTAATAACTCACCACACTGTTTACTCAGCTGCTGCAGGAGCTTGTCGTACTCTGTGAAATAAAGAGCAGGATTCAGTGTACAGAGAGGGTTTTAATATTATCTTTGGAGCTCAACAAACACCAAACACAAGATTAAAAGTGGAACGCCGAATGCAGAGGACACAAAAGATAACAATTGGAGAAAAAAACACAATGTGAATGAGAAATTTCCTCACGTCTCACCGTCATTCAGCATATCTAAGGTGCTAACATCCTCTCCTCGCCCGTCTGACACCACAGCTTTGTATGAACCTCCCTCTCTCTTAGTGACCTTAGAGAAAATATCCAACGACAACAGAATTAAAAATATTGGTAACATTCTCATGTACCCTTATCCTTGTTATTCAATCTCACTCCAGACATGACTTTTAAAATAGATCAGGGTGATTTTGATTACCTGTGGGATGGTGAGCTGGCTGACCCCAGATGATTGGACATACTCAACTTTCGTCAACCCCACACCTTCTTTAAACCAGTTCAAAGTTGTGTCCTTGTTTGTGTTTGTCACCTGAGAATGAAGAGATAAATCAGACATGGAACTAAAACTGTCAAGACTATTCTCAAAAATGGATTGACTTCAAAATGTGTCATCAAAGCTAATTTAGCCTGGGATTAGTGATAGGCTGGAAAAAAGCTCACTTGGCTGTCTTTGAGGATTCTTAATCTGACTACCAGTAACTATGCAATCAACTCAAATATGCTGTAAAAATCTGGACTAATAGTTTTCTCATTATTCTACTACTAGCATTTGCCTTGATTCTGTATTTGCCATTTAATCCTTCCAGGGAATCAGATGATTAAATCTAACCTTTAATAACTTAATCTGGCTAATAATTAACACATTACTTCTTATATCTATGACTGGTACACTGCAAAAACTCAAAATCTGACCAAGTGAAATAGTCTAACTTCTAGTCAAAATGTCTTATCCCACTTGATTTAAGATACATTTATTTAACAAGTAACATTTGAGCAAGTTATAGGGACTTGTTTTAAGACAATGAATCTTAAATATCTTGTTAAGTCAAACAATCTTGAAATGATCTTGTTTTGAGTTGTAATTTAGAAGAAACAAGTCTTGATTTAAGACAAACCCTTTACTTGATTTAAGTAAATGTATTTTATAGGATAATCTATCAGAAAACAGCTCCATTGATGAAAGAAAGAAAGAAAGAAAGAGAAGTTGTTTTTTTTAAGGGTGGGTTACAGTTTTCAGGCACTACTGCTTCTAAATGAGATAAAAAATATAAATCCTCAAACTACATGCACACAATAAAACACCTACTTTTGAGCATAGCTGGCTTATCCTAAAAAAACAACATGACTGAAATGTATCAGTGCAATCATTTATCATCTTTTTTTAAATGAAAAAAAACTAATTGTTAGCATTCCTGGCTTATTCTGAGACACTAAGCTTTAAAATACTGGTAAAATATAGCTTAAAATACGTTTTCCCTGCTAATTTTAAGATCACAGTTTTCTAAATATTACGTCTTATTTGAAGAAATCTTACCAAGCAAATTTTCACTTCTCATTTGGCAGATTCTTTTTGCTTATTTCAAGGTAAACGTACCGTGAAATATGTTTTTTTTCTTGTTTTTGGAGGGGCATTTTTTCCAGTGCAAAAGGGAAAAAAGTGCTTATTGGTGGACTTCAGTCCCAAAAAACATTGGATTATTCCTTTAGTAACTAAGAAAATTAGTGGAAAATTGAAGATTTTGTTGGCTATAGATGAGTATTAGTAAATGTGTCTTTAGTGTATCATTAGGTCAGGCAGGCCATGACGTCAAGCTCAGGCAAACCATCAGCTGATCTTAGTGCCAGCCCACATCAGCTGACAGCTCAGCCAATTACCTGCCAAAAGGGGCTTTCTACTTAAACTGCTTTAGCCTGCCTACTCTTCCTGCTTCCCTCACAAGCCACTTTGCAACCCACCTACACCCGAGCCCACTTTTATATGCTGTGTCTGATTTCATCAGTGTCCGATGTACTGTCAGTGGTGCTTGCTGTGTTCGGCAGCCTGGGTTTTTCATCTGCTGCTCTCCTTGCCTTGGCTTTTTTGTGTAATAGCAATAGCAATTTTATTTATGAAGTACATTTCATTACGAGCAGTGGCCTACTCAGGCTGTTTGAGGGGCAGGGGCGAGAACCCATGGGCATCCAAAGGGCACTTTTTTTTCCGCATTTTTGACATAGTTGAGGCTACTAGAGGGCACATTTTCATGCATTTTCCTCTGAAAGGGCACCAGAGAAAGCCATTTTTAATGTTTTATCTACTAAAGTGGAACTCAAGAGGGCACTTTAGCACGTTTTCTTTCTGACATGATGGCACTGCCCTCCCTGAGCACACCACTGATTACAAGTAATGCACTAGAGGGGAAGGGTGGTGGGCTTTCACTTCTGCAGGCTTTGGCATTCCACATACGCAAGTAGAAGGGCAGGGAGCTCTCAGCACAGAGCCCTACTGCCAGATATAACTTGTTGGATTCAAATATATAGTCCTCTGTGACTAAAGTAGTCCTGACTGAAATAAACGTTTTCATGAGTTAGAAAGGAAGCATTTTGGAATACCTTGCACTTAATAACCAGTTCACACTCCTCATTAATACTCCACGACAAGAATTCCTGGAAATAGGGTCCTTTGGAAAACAGAAAACATGATTATTCACCTGAACTGACAGCATAGAAACAGTGACTTTCAGGCGTTAACTAATTCATTAACAATGGTCAGTAAAAATGTCTCTCACTGAGTGTAATATATCTTATGTGTCATATTTACCTGCTAGATAGAATCATTAAATGTTTCATGTGGACTTTGAATGTTGGACACAGAGTGAGATAGTCTATTAACAGGGCACTGGAACACAACACGCAACATATGTGTGTAGTTCCTTCTTATCTGAGAGTTCATGTGATAAAAACATGGAGTTCAGTAGCACAGGATGTTTCTTTCCTTTCTTCTCTTTTGTATCATAAGCTACTCACTCACTTTATATGTCACTGACAGAACACTGATATTGTCGAAGCACATTGAATATGCTCCATAATCACACTGAATTGAGCGCCGTACAGTCACCCTGGTTGCAGCAGCAAATGCTCTTATTGTGTTTACTTTGTAAATAAAGTGTGATACTGCTCACCAGACTTTCTCTGTAGGTCTCGTCGTTTTTTATCAGCCAGGGCCAGGGTCTGACGAAACTCTGTCAGAGACACAGAAATACCAGAGGGAGTGAAACGTAGTGAAGTCACAGAAGACGCATGAAGAGAAGCGATGAAAACCTGTTGCTTCAGAGGTTGCTAATTCAAAAAGAATCTCAACATGCTTTTAACTCCTTTGCTAATTTTAGGAGGGATGCATGTTTAGGGAGGAAATTTGACTATTTTTTACAGTAACTAGAAGCAGATGTGATACATCTATGGAAGTGAGCACAGGTCATTGATGTGCAAAACACAGGGGCGTGTTGGGACTAACTTGACTGGGGTGGATCAAACTATGGCACTGGCTTGTGAAGGGGTGGCATGAAGTATGTGTGCACACAAAGACACACATTTGAATAGTATGTATTCACCCTTTCTGTCATTGCCAAAAAACACTGCGGTTATACTGCTGTGTATTTAACTTTTTAATCATAATCCTCTAACTCTAAAAAGTAACACAATAGAGTGGCAACATTTGAATATTCTTGGATTATTGTTATATTTTATGTTTATTTATTTTGGGACGTGGGCTTCAAAAAAAACTTTATTTGTAGAGGACAGGACAGTGGATAGAGGAGGAACTTGGTAGAGAGCTGGGAATTTCATGCGGGAAAAGGGGCCGCTAGCTGGGATCGAATCTGGGCTAAGCCTGCGCTAGTTAGATAATTTTTTTAGGCATTCCAAAAAAAAGATATTTGTCCAAAGTCCCAACATATAGTTTTTGCTGTAGTAAATTCAAAGTATACATTAAATTTCAAGTTACATTGAAATTGAAAGAAAGTCATAAGCAGGGAGTTCAAATGCAGGCAAAATAGTTGATTTGAACTTAAGACCTGCCTCTGACAAAGCAAACAAGAAATCACGATTTAGGAGTTTTTTGGGGGCGGCACCGATGGTGGCCAATCTGATTAGGAGGTGGGCCCATGCCACCCCTGGCCACCCCTTTAGATCAGTGATTCCTAAAGTGTGGGTCGAGACCCCCTGGGGCGTTGCGAGACACTAATTTGGGGTCGCAAGATGTCTTCCGGAATTTTTTTTCTTTTTTAAATGATCTAAAATTGCCTATTTTACCCATTATTCTAAAACATATTGACGAAAATAGTTACATTTCAAATAAAATCTTGCAGAATTAAAAATGTTTCATTAGTTTTCTGTCTTTCTTTGTTGCCTGATGACCCCTAAGTTTAGGGTAAATTAACAATGAATTAATAGAAGCATCAGTAGCAGCAAGTTAATTAACAGAACCACAGGAAATACAGCCAGGTGTCCCTGTAGGTGCTTCATTTTCTGCAGACCAGCTAAATGAAGTATGAAACAACATTTAATCACTTCGAGGGGGGTCGCGAGTCTTTGGTACCTATATTTTGGGTGTCACAAGCTGAAAAGTTTGGGAACCCCTGCTTTAGATCACCCTGGAAATACAATGAAATGCTAACCCACAAATGTTGCATTAATATTGCAAGAGAGACGAGATGCGTTATCTGTGGTGATTATTTCATCCATGATTACACAAACTTGAAACATTTGTTTTTCCGAAGTTATTGTGGATCTATAATCTCCTTTCAACTCTTGTAATAGAATGGAGTGATTAAATTCAGATTTTTGTTGAAAAAGTGAAAACAGACAAATAAAAAAGGGTGCTTTATTATGCTTTAAGGGTGAACTTATGTAATACATAAATCACACTTACATAAATCAATAGCACACACGTCTGCACATTGCAACACTATCACTCTCAAGACAAGGCTGAATGTGTATCAAAAAATTAGACTCCTTTTAATATGTTCCTGGGAGGATACTGCAACATTGCTGATTGAATTGGAACATAGATGCCTAAAATGTCTTGTTTTTATCTCTCATTACTCAAAACAAGTCTGCAACAGAAGCATATCAATTTAAAAACCTACCGTCATCCGGATTTAATGTTCCTACGCTCACTGATGTTTTAAAGTTTGTCTTCTGCAACAGGAACACCCACAGTTTAGAGTCATCAAACTCCTCTTATCATAAAAACAGCTAACAAGGTGGAAAGAGAATGCAAATGAGCTGCCTCCTTTAAGTAAGCTATTTAAAATGTTTTGGATTGCAAATGGTGTTTTAAAAAAAAACTATTTTCACCGATACATTCAATTTTCCTCAATTAATTTATGTATTATTCAAAATGAGCACTTACGAACACTGACTTTTAACATCTTGTATAAAAACAAGATAATGAGCTGTTTAAATGTCTCTCAAAGGGCCAGAGATAGAATTTATAAAGCAGAGGTCATGAGGGGAAGTTTAGAGGACCTGCTGAAAATTGTTTTTATTGATGTGATTTTATAATGTAGCTGTCACTTTCTCAAATAATTACTTGAACATTGAAATGCTTTCCCACTTTGTTGCCACATAAGTTGCTTATTCCAAAAAAAAAAAAATTGCTGCCAGACATTTAAAGGGATATTTCAGTTTTTTTGAAGTGGGGTCGTATGATCTACAGTACACTATTGCTTCTGTTAGCCACAATGAGTGCCGATGAGCTCTTCCACTTTAATGAGAAAATTCCCAGAGGACCGGCCGGCAAGCTAGGGTATTTTCTCTGCGGACGGGGCCGCCTATTTTGCGTAGTTTCGCTAAAGTTGAGGAAATATGGTCCAGGCACTCATCATGGTGCAAATCCATACACCTGTACAAAAAAGTGGAGCTATTCAGTTTGCCGTCAGAAACACCCTTTGTTTTGGCACTATTTTCGATTTGGTGGCAGAGTGCAGGGAAGGAGGATGGAGCGTAAAGCTCTACCCAGTGGAGGTGGGGGCTAGAGCCTTTGTGGGAGCTTCAACAACACGGCTACTCAAAGACATGGGGTGTCGGGGAGCAAGGCTGCGCAAGGCAGGCAACCAGGGAGTTCTCAGAGGAGGCCGAAAAAGCAAGTTTCTGGCTATGTCTGAGAAGAAGGAACAAAATATGGGGAGCAAGCAGCTCCTGAAGAAGGTTAGCTGCAGGGAGTGTCAGGGAGACGTCCCTGTTCACTGCCCTGCCACCAGGAGATGTTCTGGGCTAAGGGGCGAAACATCTCCTGGTGGTGGTCCCCAGCTGATGACCCTGCAGCTAACCAAAACAGGCACCATCAGAGGTGCAGCAGGCCGAGGGCCATAAAGGAAGAACACCTACCTGTAAAACAAATCGGACGCACCTCGCAGACTGGTGTTCTTCCACGGCATGAGCACGGATACACGCCGATCAGCTGTTTGGATCAACAGCAATAGTGTACTGTAACTCATACAACCCCACTTTAAAAAAAACTGAAATATCCCTTTCCTTTTCTTTTCTGTTTTATTGTATTTTTCATTTTAATTATGTTCTTTTATGCTTGTCTGAATGTTTCCAATGCTTTAAATGTTTTAATGTAAAGCACATTGAGTTGCCCTCTTGTATGAAACGTGCTATACAAATAAAGCTGTTGCCTTGCCTTGCCTTGCCTTGCCTTGCCTTGCCTTGCCTTGCCTTGCCTTGCCTTGCCTTGCCTTGCCTTGCCTTGCCTTGCCTTGCCTTGCCTTGCCTTGCCTTGCCTTGCCTTGCCTTGCCTTGCCTTGCCTTGCCTTGCCTTGCCTGTGTGAACTGAACTGTTGAGAAGTCCCATTTACATGATACCTCATCTTCATTTCTTTCTTTAGGGTGTGGCAAATGAGTGAGGTACTTACTTTGATCCACAAAGACCAAAGTGAACTGGTTTTTGGCGCGGCCGTCCCTCAGCTGAGCCGTGTACGAGCCTTGGTCCTCCGGAGAGAGCGGATCAAACAGTATCTCCACCAGACCTTTGGCCTTGTCAAAGTTGATCTTACGGTGCTGCAGGAGAGCAAACATTCATGCAGCACTCATCAGCTTGTATGTCGATAGATGACACGCTGGTACTATATTGACGGTTAGGCATACAGAGGGAATAAAGGGAACATGAGTGCATGAAACGTGTCTGAAATGAAAAAAGCACACTATAGATTTCATAGTCCTTGTTTATCAGATATTCACACACACACACACACACACACAAACTGAATCACAAACAAACAGGGACACACAGGGAGCAGCCTTTGAGCTAATTTTCGTGGCTTTTATGTTCATCAAGATAAGTGTGTGCTGTGCATGTTGATGGGCCTCAGTGCTGCGTGTGATTTGTGATGTATGGTGAGCCTAAGGGCCCTAATCATTTAAATGGCTTTTGAAGTCACAAACCTCAGCTGTGATCATTTAGAAATAACGTACAATCAGTGCTGTTCAGATGGAACAGTGATATAGAGAAATAATGGAATAAATGAAAATGAAATACAGGCTATGAATGAAAGCGACTGAGTATAAAGCACTGGTCTGCCGCACACAAACACAGTCACACAAAATGTATCAGACAGAGTTGTGAAAGCTCAATAAACACACTGTGGCATGTTTGTTTTTCCCTCTGTGGACACATCAGTGCAGGGCTCTATGACCGTGACGGTGGTGCTGATTATTTTTAGCCTGATGTCATTACATATATCAGCACTGGGAAGGTTTGTTCACATTCAGTTTATGTTCCTTGATGATTATAGTGTTGCTTTGTTTTGGGTCTCTGAAATGGCAGGTGGAATCACGGTGTCGCTATTTTCACAGCAGTATTACATTATTTTGTCGATGATAGGGGAACAGTATTCGTGAAATTTGCTTTTCATTTTGGTTGTAAATATAGCCTTGGCTCTGACTGAGTTGTTTGATGAAAGTAAATGAATTTTGAGGTACATAAACATCAAGCGCATACAGACTCTGCCTGACAAAAGATGCCAGGGAAAATAATTAAAATAGTATCTTAATCATTTCCCTTACACTCTATGTTATATTATTAACAAATACCCAACATTAAGACCGGGTAAGATCCAGTCCCATCTAACATGCAATACTCAGTCTTATCCATAGACTGTATAAAATATGGACGTAGTATCCGTGACTCAAGTAATATGCCATAGAATATGATCAATCTCATGAAAAAACTTTGAAATCATTTGGCACTACATAAATAAAAACGAATAAACTGGTTAATCGGTACTTCAGGATGACCTGTCCAGTGCTTCTTACCGGAGTGCTGGAGATTTCTTTGTCATTGAAGATGAGACGGAGCTCAGCGTTGTTACTCAGACTCTCTGTTTGGAGCCAAAGACGAACGGTTCCTTTCTCAGAAACCTCCACCTGCCAGCCTGACTTTAGAGCTATCACTGCCAAAAAACAAACACAGAAAACCTCCAGAAATTATGCATTTGATGCATTTGATGGATGACGTGCTTGCATGAATACCAACATATACAGATAAATAATACTGGACTGAAAACTCTTCTTTAAAAAGTACAACGTCTGTGTTACATACGTGGATTTCTGACTTGCCAGCTGAGTTCTTTGAGTCGTTCAAGGTCTGCAAAGTAGTAGAACAGTTTTTGAAGGTTAAAATTAACTTTGATCAGCAGTCACATTTTTGTAGCACAGTGGAACAATGGCTTGCATGACTGAAAGTTGATTGAGATCAAATGCTTGGTTGAATGCTTATTGAGACGTGTGACCTTGTGGGAGCGGCTCTGAGGGGAATAATTATTTGAAAACTTGAAAAGCCTTAAAATTAAACTGTTATTCTTGCTTCCATCAGCTTTTTTAAACGACACTGCAGACGCCAAGGTTGTCATCATTAATAAGCGTAAAATTGTGCATTCAAATGTTTTCTTGTTCCTCTTTTGTGTTTCAGTTTACCTTCAGCAGTGAAGTCATAGCTTGACGACAGGTCTGGGTTGTCGCTCATTTCCACAGTGTAGAGACCCAGGTCCTCCTCAGAGGGGTCTGTGAAGGTGAGCTTTGACCTGACAGACAAATTGAAAAGCAGAAATATGCGTCAAGGGAGCATCTTCAGCATCTTTAATCATCCCTCCACACTGCTGGAGAGGCCCAGTTTCACGCAGTCAATCATCACACGCTTCGTGATCCTGTCTGTGCTACTAGTGATACATAGCGTTATTTTTCTTTCATGCCATCACAGTGCAACAGTGAGAAACCATGAAAGCTTGCATGTAGCTTCCCAGAGGCTACGTAAATGATAATTAAAAGGGGATGGCATTGAGTTTAACCAAAGTGAGAATGACTCCAGAGGTGTCACTTAACAAAGCTAATTCAATCTCTCGATCTAATCTTATCTGTATTCAAAGTCTATTAGTTTCAGCATTACAAAAGTAATTTGTGGTGGGATATTCTCTCCCTCTCCTCCCCTTCCTTGTTTGTATGAAGTCTAACTAGGTGTGATACACAGGTTTTTTTGTCTTAATACCACATATTATTCATGCAGACTGATTTCCAAAAAGCAAAACCTAAAGAGTCAATTTTTGTTGCGTACACCAACACACCCATTCTCCTTATTTTCTGTCCGAGCTCTCCCAGCATCGATGGGCTCGGTGTAGTTTTTGCCCCAGAGGAACTTGCTCTCATCGTTCATCTCATTAGCTTCGTAGCCAAGGTATATGAAACCATCGTCGTCCACTCCAATCTCAATGTCCTTGGTGCCTGGGGATGAAAAAAATGATAAGTAAGTAGAATCTTTTAAAGATACTGTCAGCAAATTCATAGCATGGAAAAGAAGATGAGGGAATTCTAAATATTTTATTTTGCAAATGTCTTGAATTTAATTAAGAACAGATTTCTTTTTAAGCTTTCGTAATTTAATTATATATTTTTTGGGGGTGGGGGGGGCATTTTTGCTTTTATTTTATTGGAAAGGAGAGCTGGCAAGAGACAGGAAATAAGAGGAGTATCGAAGTAGGGGAAGACATGCAGCAAATGGTAGAGGCTGGGAGTCGAAACTGCACCCGCTGTGAAGAGGACTATAGCCTTTGTATATGGGGTTCATGCTTAGACAGAGAGGCCAACAGCACCTCTCTATTGAAGCATTCTTCAAGCTTTTAAATTACAATGTAATAAAATAGGTTCCAATGATAAATTTGTTGCATTATGATAAAAAATCTTCTTGGGCTTGTTAGGGTAAATTTTAGCATTTTGGGAAATTTTCTTATTCAACCTATATTAACATCAAGTTTATCTGTGAAATATCAGGCAAATATCAAGCTAGAAGCCTTTGGATGAAGCCAGGCTAAAAGAGCTAAGCTAAAGGTCTCCTGGCTCAACCTCTTTCCATAATGTAAAGACACGACCGTGGAATTTATCTACCCATATAGCTCCTAGCAAGAGAGCAAATAAGCGTTATTCTCAAAATGTTGAAATATTTCTTGTGGTAGCTATACATGACATATAGCTCAGAAAAACTCTATTAATCACAGGCTGGTGTCTTTGAAAACACACATTTCAGCTTCTTTCTGAACTGCTTCATTTTAGCTACTGTCTCTTTAAGACCCCCAAAAGTAATAGTGGTTAGAAAGATAAAGTCACATAAAAGCTAGTCTGTAAAAAACCCAGTGTTACTCTATTTAAAATGACAAACAAGGAAGCATGGCCATACGTTTGGACCCCAAATATGACCCAGAAAGTTTGTACGTTTATTTTGCTTTTTTTTAGATGATGCACCAATTGGTGACATCACAAATTGAGCGATTCTCATGTCCCTCTCGTGTAATTCTTGCGTGACTTTTTGAACAAGCCAATCAGAGCAGCTGGCAGTCTTATCCTGGGATCACTCCAACACATGTTTACCTCACAAATGTAAAACATTGCCCACATTTGTTAATGATATCCAACATTTAATTAATAGTTGTTTTAAATATATGAAAAAAAGCATAATACCACATCCTTAGATATGTTTCCGGATTTTTATAAAAAACATTTGCTCCACAGCTCGGAGTGTGCGGCTGCTCTGTATGCTATTGTGTCTTCATCCCAGCTCCTAAAGGCTTTAGAGGAGAATTTTTATTATGGTGCTCGTATATCTTGAGCTACACTGGCTGACCTGGTCTAGTCTGAGCGGTGATCGGCTCAGTGGGCAGGGAAGCACAGCTCACTCCGGCCTCATTGACAGCTGACACACGCAGTCGGTAGGTCTGACCCGCCTGGAGACCTGACACCTGGATGTCATGAGAAACACATGAAACATTTACAGATGGTAGTCATTACTCACCATGATTATTGAAACAGTTCAACTCACAGAAACAGAAAGGGATGATGTTTGAGACACTTAGAAGTGTTGCTGAATGGGCTTTTGGAATATCATTTAGTGGCACTCAGTTATTGAAAATACTCATATTTTATACAACAAAGCAATCGGCTGTCCAATTAAATCAGATGATGGAAAAACACAAATAATAACTCTGAAAAAAACACTTTAAATATAAGAGTGCACTTTATCTCTGTCTGTTTTCTGACAGCTGGAAGTTGTAAAACACATTTACAGCGTCACTCACTTTGTAATGTGTATCAGAGATTGGTTTTTCAGTCAAAGATGTCCAGTTGTCTGATTGGTCACCTTGGCTGATTTCCAGCAAATAGCCAGTGACAGGGCTCCTTCCCTCATACAACGGAGCCGCCCACAACATCACGAGGGAGCTGTCTCTCACCTCTCTGACCTCCACGTCATATGGACAACCTGAGAGACAAAAGCAAGGGTCATTGACCAACTGTACATCAGGGTCAGTGTTGTTGTGAAGGGGAGGTTGTGCTGATGAACAGAGAGTTGGTGTGTGTGTGTTTGTGTTTGAAAAACCCAGCCGTTAGGCTATAGGAAAAACATCAGCCTGTTTGTACTCCCTGATCATATTTAAAGCAACCAGTGAGGCCCTTTTTTCTCATAACGGGAGGTAATAACAAAACAAAGCAGAGACTAAACTCAAAAATAAGTGACTCTCTGTAATCTACCCCTCCTGACTGCATGCCGGCATGTGGTAGTTAATTTGCTTAATGATTTTTGGGCACTTTTAAAATATTGAAGTCACGGAGGAAAGCCCATTTTCTAAGATTAATGAGCTGCGTTTTAAAAGTGGCATTTGTGAGAGAGCCTCTCTCCATTCTCAATATTAATGCCATAAGAAGCTGACATGAGCCGGGACCGGAGCTGTCGCGCTGAGCCACCACACACTGGAATGACTTTAAAAGTGTGTGTGTGGCTGTGCTAACATACAGTATGTGTGTTTTAATAATAACGTGATGGTGTAGTTCTCACTATTCTGTGGCTGAAATCTCTAGAACATCCTTTTTTTTGACAGTCCAAATGAGAGGAGGAAAAAAGTCAATACAGTTGTTGATATTTTCAGTCGCCGTTATTACAGTGTACTTAATGTAATGAGCTGTAAGGACAGCAGAGTTGTTTGCCTTGGCCTCTCAGCCTGCATACAAGCTAAGTTTACTAAGTTTGAGCAGAAGATAAGTTGGTATGCAGCCTGTAGATGCTGCAAACAATGGGCTGAAACAGTAACTCCGCTTGTTATATAAAGGCAAGAAATGTTTTATGTAACTTATGGCTGTGTCTGAATCCTTAACTCATTCAGTACCTCTACTCTCTGCCCTGGGAATTCATTATGGAGGAGAAGTTACTCATAAATAAAACATTACAAAGGTCAGCATTCTTTTATGATTCCTTGATTAATTATTCATTAGTATTGCTTATTGTTGACTGCTTAGACAGCAGATACTAACAGAACTTGAATGTCTCTTTTTCTACACTGATTGATTCAAAGTATCTAACTAAAAATGTCACATTAAAAACATTTGTTAAAGCTACTGTGAGGAGCTTTCATTTTGAGTTCCTTGGCTTTGCTGATCCTGTTCTGAAGTGGAAAAGGTTTCCTGTTGTTGATACTTACCCCATGGCAGCTTTTACAGGCATTATAAATAACCGTATAGAAATATTGAAACTTTTTGCTGTTGGTCTGCTCTGCTTTTGTGGGCCGTACAGAGGAATCTGTATCAATTCTATTGATATTCCATTTTAATAGTTATGCTTGTTTGATATATTAGAACAATTTAGTTTAAAATTTAACTCTGAACAAGACTTAAAGCCCCAGTGAGGAACTTTTGTTCTTTGTCAGACAAGGCAGTATTTGCTGATTTTGTCCTGTACATGTGTAATTAATGCTTCTAGACAAAAAAACCTGATCTTGCTCTCTTTTTACAGTAAAATGTATCACTCATCAGGAGTCTATTGCTGTGGAACGTGTGAAAAAGCTGTATCAGCATGCATGGAGGTAATCACTTGGTCTGACACCTATAGGGGTGGGAATTGATAAGATTTTATCAATGTCAATGCCATTGTCGATTCTGCTTATCAATCCAATTCCTTATGAATTCTCCTAACGATTCCTGAGTATTTTTTTGACGGGAAAAAAGTAGTTCTACACAGTCTTCCACGCCAAAAGGAACCATTACATTTTTTCCAAAATTATGTCTGCACAAGACTGAACATGAACATATTCAACTTGAACATACTGAACAATAGGTTGACCTCATGTTCGGCCGCGTGAGTCCGGACATGGTCCCTCGAGTCTGGAGGAAAATACTTTGAATTTGGAGAGGAAAAACGCTTTTCCTCCGGGGGTCATTTTCTGGGGGTTTTACCTGCTCTCGGTGCCTAATTTTCAGCCGCGTGAGTCTGGCCCTGGAGCCTGGAGGAAAATACCTTGTGGTTAAAGGAGTTCTGCGTCGCAGAGTGTGTGACGTGATGCAACGTACCGCAATGTGACGTTGTGCTGGGAAATGAACCGTTAAGAAGAATTGATAACATTTGATGTGTACAATTCCAATGGAATTGATCAATTGGAACCGGTTGTCAGTCGGATCCGGTTTTTGATTCCCACCCCTAGACACCTACCCCCCACCAGTGGTTTCCTAGATTAAAAACAACTTTATAGAAATAGTCACTCTTCTTGTTGATGGTCTTGTTAAGTTGTTAAAAAGACATCAATTTTAATTTCAGTCTATTTCATAACCAGCTAAAAATTCCTTTACAGGAGCTTTAAAATACAAGGGAAAAAATGACTAGACCCCCATGAGTTAAAACAAAGTTTAAAATGTCCACACACTTGGGACCCTCAGATCAGACAAATCTGTGTTTGCTCACAAACTTTAACAAAACTTTCCACAAAGAGACACTAAAGCTGATAGAGGATTCAAGGCTAAGGGCCTCTTCAGCAGCTCAGATACTTGCTTCCAGTCAGAGCTACATTAAAGGACAAGTCATACATATTCAACACTGAATTAAGTCCACTTACTACCTCTAACTTGAGGCTATCACTAAAGCTATTACAGCAGCTTCTGTGTTATGCTCTTGACTGCTGACCTCTGCCTCCATTTGGCAATTTAACGGCATAATATGCAAATAACCTGTTTTTATTCTTGTACTTCATTTTGACCTGGCCTCTTCGTTTTGAGATGACCATATGGACTTTTAATGGTGCCATTTTAAACAAAAATAAGACTGTTGTGTATGGTAATAAGTCCTACTGATGATAAGTGGTCTTTGTATCCCTACCTTATCCTTGTATGAATGTAGACTAAGTTTCTTTAGGAAAAGTGCAGATGAAGAGGGTAACAACAGCAGCTCAGAATCTTATATTTTCAAGTTATTCATCCCTCCCTCAAAACAAAAATGTATTCTATTATTGTGAATTCATTTCAATGTTCCACTTTACTCTGCAAAAGACTGAGTGCAAGGTTCGATGCTGAATAGAATTACATGTATCTGCTAAAGGGGAAAAAAGTATTACATCTCAGTTTTACATGAATATGAAAAGGCCCATTTTTGTGACCTTAAAATAACTAGTTTCAGAGCCAATCATGGTTCAATGTGAAAATAACACAAGTGTGTTTCGGTAACCTTGAAACAGTTGGAACCAAAGACACTAAAAACAGACTTCTCATCAGAGTGGGAAGCGCTTCCTATCAGGTAGTTGAATTAAAATAAAAAAATATTTACATTTTCATAGAACCTAGACGTTTAGATGAGGCAGAAGTAAGTTAGTAAGTTAGTAAGTAAGTAAGTAAGTAAGTAAGTAAGTAAGTAAGTAAGTAAGTAAGTAAGTAAGTAAGTAAGTAAGTAAGTAAGTAAGTAAGTAAGTAAGTAAGAAAGATTTATTTATAGAGCACCTCTCAAGAACAGAGGTCACAAGGTGCTTTACAACAACAACAATAGAAAAACATTAAGATGCAAAACAGTGATTGCAAATACAGACAAAAACAGGACATTAAATAAAGGCAAGTCTAAACAGATAAGTCTTCAACTGCTTTTTGAACCTGTCAACAGTTTCCACAGTTCTCAGTTCCAAAGGGAGACTGTTCCAGAGTTTAGGACCAACAACCTGGAAAGCGCAGTCTCCTTTAGTTTTTAATCTGGTACGAGGCATTACCAATAAAACCTGATCAGAGGACCTCAGAGTCCTGCTGGAGTTATAAGGCTTCAGTAGCTCCCTGATGTAGACTGGAGCCTGACCACTGAGCACTAGTCTGTACACAACAACGAGAATTTTAAACTGGATCCTACATTTAACTGGAAGCCAGTGCAAAGAAATGAGGATCGGTGAAACATGAGATCTCCTAGATGATTTGGTCAACAGTTTAGCTGCAGCATTTTGGACCACTTGTAGGCGGTTCAAGGATGCATTGCTAAGACATGTCAATAGAGAATTATAATAATCCAAGCGAGATGACACAAAAGCATGTATTATCGTTTCCAGCTCAGCTGTGGACACAAAAAGTCTGAGTTTGGCGTTTCTTAAGTGATAAGAAGCAGAGGTTAATTTGTAATCAGATACATAACATTTTTTCATGAAGTTTTGTTCTTTATGTATCAGGAGAGGATGCTTAACTAATAATACCTGCAGTAATCGAGATAGCCGGCTTCAATTTCTTTCCCTTTTATGTAAGTCAAGCTGTCCTCTCCCATTCCCCTGTCACACTCTGAGATGTGCAGAGATAGACCCGAATGTGTGGCAACTTTTCATTTCATTCGTTTCTTGTGAGAGTGAACGGACATCGTCTCCTCACCTGGCTCTGGCATTGTCCACTTCTCACACAGGAAAGCTTCACTGGCCTCAGAAGGCTTCCCGACGCCGGCCATGTTGGCAGCAAACACACGGAACTGGTAGAAGTGTTCGCTGGTCAGGTTGCAAACCTGTGGAAACACACCAGGCACAGAAAAGCTGATCAACTATCGTGGAATGACGAGAGTGTCGACCAGTGAGAGTGAAAACAGGGCAGACAGCACTTAAAGATTGAATTCGAAGACTTATTTTTCTTTGAAGTTTACTGTGAGGATTTTTTATTATTATCATTATTTTTATTGTTGTTATTACTATAATTATTTTTTTTAATCCTATTTACTATTTATAAAACTATTTATATTTATTGTCATTATTATTATTATTATTATTATTATTATTATTATTATTATTTATTTTATATTAACCATTATAATCTTAATATTTTTACTATTTTGTATGTTTGTATTTACTTATTTTTCATTTTGTACAATCTATTTATTAATTAATTAATTAATTTATTTATTCATTCATTTATTTATTCATTCATTTATTTATTCATTCATTTATTTATTCATTCATTTATTTATTCATTCATTTATTTATTTATTCATTTATTTATCTTTACTTTCGGACTATGGACAAGGTGTTTTCAAAAATCTTGTTTTTTTTTCCTCTGAGTCTGATGGCTGCGTTGTTGTTTTCTGATGTTGGCTGAGTCTGATAAAAATGTAAAAAATAAATCCAGAGACAAATGTATTTTGTTTCTCAAAGTTAGATTTAAACTCTTTGTATTGTCTTTTTATGAGCCTTTGTTCAATGCACCATTAAAACTTCACTCCTTCAAATGAATTTGAAACGACTCGGCTCACACTCGGATCAGGTATAGCACATCATCAAGGAGCAGAAGTTCACCATCATACAGTTACACTTCTCTTCACTGAAGCGGGCACTTTACAAGGTATAATCTCTGCTGCTGCTGCCAAAGCATTCTCCACCGAGCCCCCGGAACGCTTTGGCATGAGGACGAGAGGAGATTCAAGCTTATTGATCTGTACATTGATCTCTCTATTCACAGCCACTTAGACTTTTAGACCTTATCGCCTCCGTGAACAGCTGTGAACTTCTTGCTGCTGCTTTCAGCTCCCTAATAGTAACAACCGCAGGGAGCTTTTTTTTCTCACAGTAATACCAATTGCTATCCAGAAGCCAATTCCCCCCCATCCCTTCATCATCTATCGCTCCGTCTCAAACCATATTTGAGAAGAATGACAGTCTCCTTAGCAGATCGATTACAGTGCAGAGCCAAAATGCAAAGGTTGTGTGCTGAGTGTAGAGGAAGACTACACGCTGTATCCACTAGATGGCAAACAGGCTGCATTTAGACAATATGACGCATATTAATGTCTTTAATGGACTAATAAACAGTGTGAGGTCTGTATTCAGTGTTTTCAAGGAGGGCAGAGCAGCAGGTTAGACAAACTTTTACCTGTGCCTTATAATGACAATCTAAGTCACATTAAAGCAACTTGAACTCCTACTGTCTATCTATCTATCTATCTATCTATCTATCTATCTATCTATCTATCTATCTATCTATCTATCTATCTATCTATTTGATTATATCAAACATTTTGGAGGAAAGGAGTCCCAAATAGTGAGAATAAATTGATGGTGTGTGTGTTTTCTTTTCAGCAAGATAAAATAAGAAAGTTAATTTTTTTGTAACAGCAGTTTTCAGCAAGAGACAGGAGAGTACGACAATATAATTCAACTGCATTCCTCCTGGTTCAAAGGTAGTATATAGTATGACTGTTCTGTTGGATCTGTTTTACAGTATGCTGGGTCAGGCAGCGCTGGATTTCCAGTTTCAGAAAGCAGAAGTAAACAATGGCCAAGCTGATAGCAAAACTGCTTCTTTGGCAATCTACTTATGATTTTAAAAGTTTAGAAGTGGTTTATATGGAATTTAATAATTCTCAGTTCCCCCCAGTCATACATGGAAAAAGAGGAAGCGTAACGTTAGCGCTGTGCATTGTGGGAAACAGTACGCGAGGGAGACTGGTCTGACTTTTGTTTCTAATCTAAGTTAACAACAGGAGAACATCTGCTGGATCAGAAACATGTCTGTCTGGCAGCTGAAGTTGTAGAGGCTTTCATGTTGTTTAAATTTTCTGCACAACTCCAGTTTGGAAAAGAATAAAACAGGGCTTTAGTACAAAATCCCAGCCCAATCAATATTCCAATTACTCCAAATTGCATCCAGGAAGCCACCGGGTGGGTTTAAATAACACTCATGAGGGAAGTGGAGAGGATGGCTGAAATCGCTCATTTAGCCCAAAAGGGGGAGCTGCTTGTTCTCATCAGAGGGTTCCCTCTGGTTCAAAGGAGGTCTTGCAGTCCTCTAGACTCCCATCGTCTCCATGTTTGGGGCTAATCTTGATAAACACTGCGCCTCATTCATTTTTCTCTCATTAGCTTTGCCTTTGTTTTTCCTTGAGCTGAAAAAACGACCACTCACACGTAACACATTTCATCAGAGCCTAATGAGGAACACCTGTAATCTCACAGAGACAGGTTAAAGATTTAACTCTGCTCCAGGTCTCCATGGACACTGCTAGTTGCCTGGTGACTCAGGCTTTAATTAAGAGTGCCTTTATTTTGGAGTAAACTTGTTAATGGAGAGGTGATTTGTATTGTTGTAAAGATATTAATAGTAGGCTCTTTTTGGTACTTTTTAACTAATTATTTTTCACTTTTCATCTTCGGAGTTCGTACCAAGTCAGTGACTGGAAGACACTGTTGCACTTTGTAGACACTGCAAGTTCACATGTGCTCCATGTGTTATATTTCTCTGCATTGCTACATGATGTGACTGGAGTAAAGTCTGAGCTTAGAAACAAGAGGATGAGTCAAAGCCAGCCATCCTAGAGCAGCTTGATGAGGCTGCACAATGAGAGAGTGATGTTCGGAGTTAAATGCTAATGCTTACATTCCAACATACTCACAGTTACACTGCTTACAGGTAGTTACATTTATAATGTTTGGTACAGGGGTTCCCAAAGTGTGGGTCGGGACCCCCTGGGGGGTTGCAAGACACAAATGGGGGGGTCGTGAGATGTCTTCAAAAATGTTTTTTTTTAGGTTATCTAAAAATTATTTATTATTATTAATCTATTTATTTTTGTTTTCTTATGTTTATCTTCCTTTTTGTTGGTACTGTTTATTATTATAATCTTTTTATTTTGTATATTCTTCTCTTTGTTGTTTTTGTATTACTTAAGTTATATATAATTTGTTAACTTCTTTATTTATTTATTTATTTATTTATTTATTTATTTATCTATTATTTAAAAGGACCATGCATATTAATTAACACTTCTGTAAATATGCCAGAGTTAGCCAAAAGGCTAGTTTACATCCGTAGTCCCTTGCCAGATGTTAAAAAGGCTCCCTAAAAAGATCAAGATTAAACAAAGATAAAATAAAGTAAAATAAAATCAGAATAAGAAGGTAAAGGAGAAACCAAAACACAAACAAACAAACAAACAAAAAAGAGAAGAAAAGAAAAGTACAAATAGCACCATACGATTAAAAATGACTAAAAGCTGCATAAGGACATAATATGACAGTGTGGTGAACAAAGAAATACTGAAAACAATGCAATAAAAAAAGTTGAATGACAAAAGTTATGGAAAAATAGTATATTTTATCCATTATAGTAAAAAATATCTACAAAAATAGTAGCTAAACTTGAAATAAAACCTTGAAAATAGAAAATGTAATGAGTTTTCTGCCTTTCTTTTCACCAGATGACTCCTAAGCTTAGGGTTAGTGAACAGTTGATTATCAAAAGCATCAGTACCAGTAGGTTAATTCATAACGGCACAGGAAACACAGACACATGCTCATATAGGTAGGGTCATTTTCTGCAGACCAGCTTAATGAAGCCATATTAAATCACTTTGAGGGACAGTGGGGGTCCCGAGTCTTTGGCACCTATATTTTGGGGGTCACGGGCTGAAAAGTTTGGGAACCCCTGGTTTAGTACAATTTTACTTAGCCTGGCAGTATTCCAATCAGCAAGGATGATAAAATGTTTAATGATGAAAAGATAAGAGGATGAATGCAATTTGGGTCCAGTTGATGATGTCACTGCAAAGTTCAGCAGATCATCAGATTCTTCTCAAAGACATGGATTATAATATGCTACACCTTTACTCTGGAGAGCTACCTTAAACTGCCTCTCTTTAGCTGGCTTCACGTTGACCTCCCTCCATGTTTTAAGGCCTTCTTCTTTCTGGTCCAGGTAGTATCCACGCACAGGGTCTCCCCCGTTATAAGCAGGGGCTCTCCAACTCAGCACCATCTCCGATCCAGTGCACAGCAGCAGGGCGATGGCAGAGGGAGCAGAGGGAACATCTGGAACAAACAGCAGAGTTGACAGAGGAGAGGTGACAAGAGGAGAGAATCTCAGCAGGCGCACATTCGTGTTTAATAGACCGAGAATTCACAGACTGAAAGAAACCCCCTTCTACCCACTACAACTCCTCTTTACAGAAGCAAAATCTTAACTTTGGGCCAATATTGAGCAATTCTAAATGAGACCGCAGAAATATTCAACTCATATTCTATTTTATAAAATGTATTTCTCGCAGAGAGCTGGACTCCAGCAATTTATCCTCAGGTAATGGCTTAGTGGCAGAGTAGATGTGAGAATACTCCGGCAGTGAATAGCACGCAAATCTGAGTCATCATTGCACTGTATTGCGTGCTGCAGAGAGCACATTATATGAGAACTCAACAGGGGAAGCAAAGAGGGTCAGCAGCTCTTCTACAGGCAGATCTCAGAGCTTCCAGTTTTCAGTCAGTGTCTGAAAATCATCGTCATCTGATGAAGAGGAGATGACAAAGATATGGAGATTGACATGTGGAAGCTCAGTTGAATATGACTCTACTCCTATTTTGTTTTACTGAAAAAACTGGGAACACATTGAGGAACATGTATGACAACTTTCTAAAAGGTGAATGCTATTTTTTCGACCTAAAGAAAAAACACGAGTTGGTTTCTGAGGCTTGAACCCTCAAAGACCTAGACAGTTGTCGGCAGCTACTTCTTCTTAAATGTGAACTTTTGAAGCGCTAATCTTATCAACAAGCTTTAAAAACTCAGTTACAGCGGACATTCTCAGCTTTCTATTGATACCACATTTGTCTCATTCATATCTCATGCATATTCAAAATGAATTGGTGGTCTAGGTCTTTAAGGGTTAAGAGACAATTCTAAACTTTTGAGTACTCCATCCTGACACAGGCTTTAATTTGGTGTGTAACCCTTTTTCTCACTACAGCAGCTGCCACTCTTCTGGAAAAGCCTAACTCAATATTTTGAAGTATTTCTACATAAACATGGACCAGTCCAGCTGTTATGCATTGGTAAAATCAGGCACTGATGCTGAACAAGAAGGCCTGGCTTGCTCTTAGAGCTGAGTTCTAATTCCTAGGAAAGTTGTTCAGTGGAGTCAAGGTCAAGGCCCCATGCAGGCCAGTAAAGTTCCTCCACACAAAGCTTCTTCAACCACGACTTTGTGAACCTTGCTTTGTGCAAAAGTTGTGCTTGAATAGCAAAGAACCTTGTCCCAAATGCTACTGCAAAGACATCTTCTTGTCTTGTGGCACTAATACACCCTCATTGAAATTTAGCGACCTAGCTAAAATGGTAAAAAGCAGCACAAGAGAATCATCCCTCCTATAATAAACTTTACAAAGCCACTGTGTTGTTCTTCAGATTCATCCATCAGTCTACCCTCTGGTGTGCCTCAGCAATCTAACAACACACAGGTCAAATGAACACACACTCCAGCACTGTACGTTTACAGAAATGTCTCAGAAATGAACTGACATTCTGCAAATAAGGCAAAGTTAGCGACCTCTTTTAGTCCAGTTTGACCATTTGTCATTCAGTGTAGTCTGGAAATTTGCCAAGAGACTTAGTGCACAACATTCATTTCATATCAAAAAGGGATGAAACAGTTAAGTTAGGAGAAGTGTCTGAACATTTTGGGGAGGTCTTTGGATACTTTGATTGTGTTGTGAAAGAAGTAGTGTGTCCAAATGTTTCAGGGGACCTGGGGGAAAGTTTGCACTCACGAATGGCTGATTTGACAAGGATGGGTTGAGACTGGTCTGAGTAGTCGCTGTTTCCTGCTCGGCTCACAGCCTTCACCCTGAACACATACTCCTTTCTGGTTTTGAGGCCATGGACTGTGAATCTGAGGAGGAGAGATGACATTAAAGTGTCTCAACTTTCTGCCATCACCTTACTCTATTAAAACATTTAATCAAACTAATGTCAACCTTCAGCCAATCAGACACATTTACCTGGTGTCGGTGACAGGCTTGTTGTTGATGGTCTGCCAGTCTTGTTTGCCAGCCTCACTGCAGTACAGGTAGTAACCCAGGATGTCATCTTTGTTTTTGGGCTCCTGCCACTTGAGCAGTACTGAGGTGTCTGTGTCTCTGATGGCCAGGACAGAGTGAGGAGGAACTGGCACAGCTGATGAATAGAGGTATAAAAGTTTTCAGCAAAAATAGTTAAATAGAAACTAAGACAGAAAACAATCAACAAATCCTTTGAGTTTATATATTTACAGTCGGCTTTGAATTGAGGATAATGTTTACTCAGAGGCGGCTGAAATGCAACCTGTTTGTCATTTAAAGATGATCTCTTTGCTACATTAATTAAAGACTTTATCTAAGTACAACTTTAATTTTGAAATTGTATTAAATATTTAGTTTTTTGGAATTTTTTAAAAGTAGTTTGTGACATTTTGGAGATCAGAATGACTGATTACATTTCTTTGACAACTACAATTACTGGATACTTGCAGACTCTGCTTGAACACACATCTGTTACCAGTAGATAGTAGCCTGTCTTATTCTTAATTATTATATACACATATATATTTTATTTATTCAGTTAATTTTTTAATTTGTATTTTTAATTTACTGTAAATTATTTAATTATTTATTTAGTTATTAATTAGATCTCATCATGTTGTGTTTTTTACAACTTACATCTTTTTTAATATTTTATTCCGTTTTACTTTGCTGTATTTACTTTAAGTGTAGCATCTTAGTTTCTATTACTGCTTTAATGTTTTATCATTTTACTAATTTATTTTATTTTGGTGAGTTTAATTACCTGTCATGAGTTCTATCATCTTATTTGACAGCATGTCCTCAGTTTGTCAGCAACTTATTTTTTTAATTCTTAATTTTAATATAATTATATCATCCTTTTTATTATTATTATTATTGGTATTATAATTATTATTATAATTATTATTATTATTATTATTATTGTTATTGTTGTTGTTGTTGTTGTTGTTGTTATTATTATTATTATTATTATTATTATTATTATTATTTTATATATCATGTTCTTATCATGTGATGTAATTTTAATTGCATACTATTTTATTACTACCTTTATTAACTTTTATATCAGCACTTTGTGTTAAAACATCATTGTATGAAAAGTGCTTTACAAATAAAGTCTGACTGATTGATTGAGTGGATACAATGTGTCAAATCAGCCTCACGTGAATAGCCTAAGCACTAAAGTGCTGCTCACATTTTAAAACATCAATGATTGTAACCCACCATATAATAATGTATTTGTTCTGAATATTTCAAGTACATTTTAGTTATCATATTTCTGTCCATCAGATACAAACCACATCTACGTATTTATTTATAAAGTGCATTCAAAATCAACAAAAGTAGACCAAAGTGCTTCACAATCAAGCTTAAGTAACATAATAACAACACAAAAAAATAATAAGACCATCATAAAACAAAAACATCTCTCATGTCAGAAGACAAGCCATAAAAGTGTGTTTTGAAGTTTGATTTAAAAACAGGCAGAGAGGGGGCTTCTAAGCTGCAGCTGAGCTTAAACTTTGACCTTTGCTCAGACAGGAACTGATCTGTAGATCTGAAGGCTCTCAGTTAAAGATGTGGTTTTAAGATGTGATAAGCTGGAGCGAGACCACTTATTGATTAATATATATAAATAATAAAATATTAAAATATAAAATGCATAAAGAGCCAGTTATGCAAAGATAGGGTGGTGTGCTTTTGTTTGCCAGTTTGAAGATGAGCTGCAGCATCCTGAACAAACCACACAGAAGATAAAGAGGCTTGGCTAACACCAGGGTGAAGTGCATTGTAAATAGTCGAGATGGGTGAGGGTAAAAACATGCATGAGCTTTTTTGACATCATTAAAACATAAAAAGGGCTCGACCCTGCAGGTAAAAGTCAAAGACAGAAAAAGCACAACTGAATGTATCTGTTTGTCCATTTTGAAATCTTTGTCCACAATGATCCCTGGATTTCTATACAGAGGGTTAAAGAAAAGGTTCTTATTGTGCTGTATTGTACTTTGATTAAATGCTGAATACATACATGTTACTATTAAAGGGAGTATTTTGACACTGAAATGCTTTTTTAAATGAAGGAAATAATCTGAGAGCTTCGTTCATTTTTTTGATCATTACACACACCACTAATGTTTCTAAAGCTGAGTTACAAATGTGCAAATAATGAAAGTTTTTGCAGTATGTGGCAAGAAAAACAATCATGTGATCTTACAGGATGTAAAAAGTCTGTTATCTTTTGCATTTATAGCCTGTGTGTGCAGCTGCAGTGGGTCAACCTGCCCCAGGAGCTGCTGATCATGTTCTACACCTCCATCATCCAGTCTGTTCTGTGTACCTCCATCACTGTCTGGTTTGGCTCTGCAACCAAACTAGACAAACACAGACTGCAGCGGACTATAAGGACTGCAGAGAAAATCATCGGTGTCGACCTGCCCCCCATCCAGGACTTGTACCGGTCCCGGGCCAGGAAACGGGCAGGGAGCATTACCGCTGACCCCTCACACCCTGGACACAAATTCTTCAAACTCCTCCCCTCCGGCAGGCGCTACAGATCACTGTGCGCCAAAACAACCCGCCATAAGAACAGTTTCTTCCCCCAGGCTGTCACTCTGATGAACACTAAACCATAACAGTGTCATACCTGTCAGATAAATACTCTCTGTAAATATACATGTAGATACACAATGCAACAATTCTCAAGCAGAATTCCATATTTCTATTTTTTGTATTATTTAACTTCTATTTTATAATGTAAAACTACCTCTGCAACTCACCACTGCACTTTATCATATTATTTTAGCCTGTACATATTAGTCAAGCTATTTGTTGTTTCTTTGTATTTATAGCTAAGGTTATTGTTATTATATTTTCATTTTATTTTTTATTGTAGTTCTTATTCTTATTCCTATTCTTATGCCTTGTACAAAGAGAGCACAGTTTACCAAAGTCAAATTCCTTGTGTGTTCAAGCATACTTGGCGAATAAAGCTGATTCTGATTCTGATTCTGATACATCAAGCAGTACAAGGATGCACAAAACCCGAATACCCTTTACAACAGGCGGAGTGATAAATCATACATTACAGAGCACCTTTGCTTACCTTGTGTCTTGCCCAAGGAGATGGGTTGAGTGGGCTCAGAGGGGTCACTGACACCGTACTTGTTGACGGAGCGCACTCTGAAGCAGTACTGCTTACCCTTGACCAGGTCAAACAGAGGGAACCTCGGTGAGTGTACCTCCACGTCCAGACTGGCCAGCTCCCAGCTGCTCTTCCCTGCTAGGGTCTGATCCGAGTAAAGAAAAACGCAAAAGATAATTTCAAAAGAGCTATTCACCTCAGGGACGTGCTCATTATTAAGTGTCCTTCCAATATGCTTGAGGATTCAATTTACACAAGAGTGAAGGGCTGCCAAATCCTCTTTAAAATGTCACATATTTTATTTAAATATGCACACTTACTCTGTAGTTAGCTAACAGTTCTCTAGTTTCAAAGCAAACCACTTAATGTACAGACAAGGACAAAGAGAATAAAGATTGGCAGTTCAGAAGTGGTGGAAGCAGAAATATAAGTATGCAGAAAAACAGAGTGAGGGGGAAAGACAGGTTTTTGAAGATGCAGTCCAAAACATTTGACGTACACGTACAAACCGGACTATCAGCAACACATCTCAACATCTTTCATTTTTGTCAAAGCTAATGATGCTATCTCACAAAGAAACTCAATTTCATATACGTACTTCTACTCTGAGTCACCATTTTTCCCTTCAGTGCAGTTTGAGGAGGAAAACCTAACAATAGTATGTGGCATATGAAAGAGATGAGCGATTATAAAGAGCTTGCTCAAGGGCGAAAGGAATATTTGAATGCTCCTTTCATTATATAAGCAGGAGTGAGGCTGTAGACTCCAGTAATTTAAAAAGCCTTTGACAGATTTGACAGTTTTATTACACTGGTAACTAAAGTCCAATAAAAATCTGTTTCCTGTGGCAGTTCTCGGATTATTGGAGCCAGAAGCTGTTGGCTGTCTGGGTTAATATCACGGATCCGAGGCCTTTTATTGTTGAGGAGAAGAGTTTGACATGTTGGGGAAGAATTTCTGAGGTTGGACCCTATGCTTCTCATCCTCCGAATGATCCCATCTTTCAAAAAATGATGCTGCATGACTCCAGGTTTTTACGGAGCTGGTGCAACCCCAAAACTTCATCCTCGCAGAGCTGCTGCAACCCAGTGCCGAACTCTGATCCAGTTGGCTTTTGTTAACATTACTTTTTGGACTTTTAGCCTTTAATTGACCGGACCGCTTGAGAGACACCAGCGCCCCAATCCAGGTTGTTTTTAATCAACAGTTGGAAAAAGGAAAAAGTCTTCAATGAATATAAGCAAGACAATCAAACCTCCAGAGTCGAGGCACATGGCATGAAGGAGCAACATCAAGGTTTGTTTGTTCTTAATGAGTCCACCAATTCCCACTTAAACCGACACCACAGAGGAAGACAAGTGTGTGCATGTGTGCGGTGTGTGTGTGCGGTGTGTGTGTGTGTGAGTTCCTTGTGTCTCTTTGATTAGAGCCGTGTGTTGCTGCGGCCTGCTGTTTATTTGGCTCACGTTCCAGCTCCAGACTGAACAAACTCAACAAGCGAGTGGAGGATCCAATGATGCAAAAACATTGATTCAAGTGTTCAGTGGATGTGTAGGTATCACTAATTACAATGCTGGTTTGGTAGAGCACAGTCTACCATGACAATTCCTTGTGTGTGCAAGCATACCTGGCCAATAAAGCTGATTCTGATTCTGGTTTGTGCTTTAACGTACAACACTTTGTTTGTGTGGAAGAGAGCAGGAATGTGTCTGATTGTGTTGTAGTAGTAAAAAGCTCCATGGTAAGAGAATTTTACCGCTCAACGCTTCCACTCAAGGGATACTTGGCTTAACAGTCTCATATTTTTGAATTCATTTTACCTTAAAAGTCCTCTGCCCTCCTTACAAATGTTAGTGTGTTCTATGTAGCTTAGTTTACTCCCCACCTACTCCTAAAGGGAAACATCTGGCTCTTATGTCGCTAAGTGTTCCACCATGTTCACAAGCAAGCCGCTAGCTGTGTCTGTGTTGTTCCTCTGCAGATAAACAGCTGCTTGTGTTGCTGGAAATGATGGAGGGAGTATTGAAGTTGTTGTAAATCAAAAAGAGTGATGTGAAAAATGTTTAAACACTTCATGAGGATCTATTGGTTTGTCACTAAGTTGGGTTTTCAAACTACACATAACCAATTCAATCATTGTTAATAGAAAATATTAATCTAAATCGTGTAGAATCTTACCACAGATTTAAAAAAAGTTTTAATTTTAATCTCAGTCATAAAGCTGATATCGCTCTCTGTTTCTCTCTCTCTCACTCTGAAGGTCAGGTCAAACCTGCTCAAGGTTTCTGTCTGTTAAAAGGAAGTTTGTCCTTGCCACTGTAACTAGCTAAATACTGTAAAGATCTCTGTTCATGGTGGATTAAAATGAGACAAGATCCTGTCAGTAAGAGGGGACTGGATCTTACCCTGTCTTGGTGTTGGGTCTTTGTTAATAATTTAACATAGAGTACGGTCTAGACCTGCTATGTTTGTAAAAGCGTCTTGAGATAACCTTGTGGTGATTTGGTGTTATATAAATAAAGATTGATTGATTGATATGATGTACAAACCAGAGAATACGTTTTTTGGAATGACAAAAATCTGGCTAAGATGATCAAACATAATCCTACTTAATTTGAGTCAGGTTCTGCTTTAGGTTTCTTCCTGTTAAAAGTAAGTTTGTCCTCTCCACTGTGACTAACTAAATGCTGCAAAGTGCTTGGCTCATGGTGGATTAAGATGAGATCAGACTGAGTCCTTCCTGTGAGATGGACCTTACCTACATAGTGCCTATAAAATACATGTAATTTATGTCTCGCAGTTCTGACCTTTATCCCTAACCCTAACCTTTATGATTGTAATTCTAAGTCTGCGTTTTTTTATTTTTTTATTTTATTTAACCTTTACTTAACCAGATGAGACCCATTGAGATCAAGACCTCATTTACAAGGGCGATCTGGCCAAGAGTTCAGCAGCACACGTCAAAATAAATAGCACAACTGACAACAGACAGTATGTAGAAGCAATCAATGATTTGAAAGTGCAACTTATTTGCAAATAAAGTGTAATTTCCTGATTTCAAAAACAGCATTTAAAGACACAGGCACTGTTCTGGGGTCTGTCTTTCATTTAAGATGGACCCAAAGGCATCAAGTGAGATAAGATCTGACAAATTCAAATCCTTCTTTTTATTTTACTGGTGGAAATGGGCTTAACAGTGTTTCGGCTCTTATTCCCAGAAAGAAATGTCTTAAGTCTTTCTTTTATTGATAAAATAATTATGAACTACTCATTAGTTCCCTCTGCTGAAAGCAGAAGAAATTAGGCGGCTGTGGCTCAGTGGGTAGGATCGGTCGTCTCTCAAACAGAAGGTTTGGGGTTCGATCCCAGCTCCTGCAGTCACATACTGGAGTGTCCTTGGGCAAGACACTGAACCCCAAATTGCTCCTGCTGTTGTTCACCAGTGTGTGAATGTGTACGAATGAGATTAGCTAATACTGATGGTCCCTCTACCATCAGTGTGTGAACGGGTGAATGTGACGAGTAGTGTAAAAGCGCTAAATAAGTACAAGTCCATTTACCATCTTATCCTGTCTTGAAATCGGGTCTTTGTCAGTCTAGATCTACTCTTCAGAAGACATTTGTTGTGATTTGGTGCTATATAAATAAAGATTGATTGAAAGTCTGAAGCCTGAGTGATATTGTTGGCTTGTGCAAAAACAAACCAACAATATGACAATGATAAAACTTTTCCCCATGCAGTGGAACCAGAGCGTGATGGATTGCCTTCTTCAGCCAGTTTTAAGTGTCTGCAAGTTGATTTTTCATTGCAAGCTAAAGTCTGCCTCAGAGTTGAGACACCAATCAAAAAGTTTTCAGTATGTGTTGCAAAGTAGTCAGCAGCAAAGGGATTTGTATTTCATATACTGAAATCTTGCTGTTGTCCTTCAAGAGGAAATAGTGAGGATGGAGAGCAAGAGGCTAACTGCCATCCAGGAGTCCCATAGCTGGTGTAATATAAACATTTGTGTGCCTGTGTGTGTACGTGTGTGTCTCTGTGTGTGTGGGAAAGTAGAGACTGACCCGCTCCACGTAGAAGGTGAGCGGCTCTCTGCCTCTGGGATCAGGCTCGGTCCAGCTCAGCACCACGTAGGTGTTGCTCACCTCACAGGCGTGGACATCTATGGGAGGAAAGGGAGCTCTGACCTGACCTGCAGATACCAGAGAGGTGGAGGAAGAGGAAGATGAAGAAAAGACATCCATCAGAATGACTGTGGAGGTAAAAAAAATGCCCTGCATGCCCTTATGCATATTTTTTTAGTCTCTCGTCAGGATATTCTATGCGTCTGTGTGGTGAATTGAAGTCAAGTGCAGCATTCAGCAGATTTTACCATGCAGACCCAATTCTCCCTCAGTTTCTCGTATATAAATGTACCAAATAAGATATAGTACAATAGCTGGAGTCAGCACACTTTCAATGACACTCCAAGTAACTCAAGGACGGGAGAAGTGCTCAGATTCAGACAAAAGTCTTCAGCTTTCGTGCCTGTCTGAGTCTGTTTGTATCCCCTGAAGAGCTACAGAGCTGCAGTGTGGATCAGAGAGGAACTTCAGACCAAAGAGAGTGCAGAGAGATGAGGGATGCTGATGTGGCAGGAGTAGTTTGTGTCTCTCTGTGTGTGTGTGTGTGTGTGTGTGTGTGTGTGTGTGTGTTCAGCGCAGTCTGTAAGCATTATTAGGATGACGTATTTATTGTTGTAGCTTGAAACTTTAGATTTGAAATGAAACCACTACCACAGGGTTAAAGGGATACTGTTTAATTCTAAAGGTGAGGCAGTGGTTCAGATTCTGAATGTGTTACACTCATCCAGCAGGATAATGATCCTCAATGTGCAGTGAATGAAACATAGAAGATGGATTGAGGGCAAAAGGGGAATGGGTCATGGAAGGTCAAGTCTTTCATATGCTGGTTACAGCAGACCAGACTGAGGGCATAATACCAAAGGATCACACCTGGCATAAAATATAAAAGACCTAGAGATAACAAAGCATGGTTTTAAAACATTGAAGAGGTGAAGATAGAACAAAGGAGCAAAAAAGTTTGTGTTCACACCGGACAGGTATACAATTAGGGTTGCAAAATGCATGGGAATTAACAGGAAATAAACCAGGGATTTATTAAATTGAAGGTTGGCTCTTCATAGGGAACTTGAATATAGTTTGGGAAAATATATTTTAGCATAATCCTGACTAAAATATATTTTTGCATGTTGAATGGGACTTTTTTGGAGGGAGAGGGGATCTTTTCATTTAACATTTTGAATGGGACTTTGTTAGGATTGCATTTTTGTTAATTTTTGAATGGGTTGGGTCAGGGGGATGAGTAATATTTAACTCACATTCATGTTTTTGTTCTTCAATGAAATATTTGATTGTTCAATAAAATATTTAATACATGATAAAGTTCTACTTACAAATAAATCTGTTTTAATTGTATTATTTTGGATGGATGTCTGCTTATAACAAAACAAATATTTATGCTCGATACGATACCTCTCCATTAAATTACCCTTAATTCCCATTAATTCCAATGGAATGTTTCCAATTTGGAATATTTCCACAATTTCCCAGCTTAACTTCCCATGGAAATTTACTGGCAATTTTCCATCCCTTTGCAACCCTATATTCAAATACTTGCTTGCTTTATTTACACATATTTGAAGGTTGGAATATTTTGTGTTTGCCCGCTTCATTTGTGTTAATAACTTGCTCCATTTGAGTGAATGCAAGTACTCAAAGACTCAAGGTTGGTTATGCTGTTTGGGGCATTGCTAAAAGTAAAGTAAAACCAATAGCTGGAATCAATTGACGGACAAAAGCTTTAACAATTTACAAGATAATCTGACCTCCTCACTTACTCTCCTCCACGTGTGCTCCTATTAATTCCTGTTTCAATAAAAATAATGAAATGTATTACTCTAACTTGCAGCACACAGACACCATCAATTTATTTCTTTATTTCCAGATGAATGAACCTCTGTCGGTCTGTTTTTCACAACATACGTTACCGAAGGATCTCCATACTGATTGGCCATCAAGGCGCACATGATTCGCTGAAAGTCAGATTTTTTTAACTCTCGTGAATACAGAGTTGACGCAAATTTGCACCAAGTGTGTATAACTTGCTCCATTCCCTCAAATTAAGCAGCCAAATTTGCATAATTTACATCGTCTGACAAAAACCTGCACCTACTTGCATTTTTAGATTGACTTTACATGTAATTTACTTGTTTTAAAGATATTATTTGTGTTTGGTGTGAACACAACATAAGAAGAGACCGTTGATGTGCCTCTCATGTTTGTATGTTATGTAATGAGCAGGAGCCATTGAGAGCCAATCCCTAAAGTGCAGACTGTGGCTCCAAATGAAGGAGTTTTAATTCAATGTGGTCCTTCTCTAGAACAAATGGCCAGCTGGTATAAAATCCATCACTGATCACCGCCTCTGCTTTTAAACTAAACTCTAAAGCTATTTACTCTGAGAGCATGTAAATAAGATGACTCATGTGGCTGGCTGCATGTGTGGTTATGCTTTATGGATTTTATTTTCCTTATGCTTCATGTTTGATTTGTAAGCTGTGTCTGATTTATTTTTTATTTGAATTCTCTAAGCTAATGTTAATTCATCGTTTTCTATGTTTTTATCCTCACTGTAAAGCACATTGAGCTAACCTGTGATGAAATGTGGTTTATAGATAAACTTGCTATGTAGCTATTTAAGGTTGTTGAACTGCACATCTCTGTTCTCCTAATTTTTGCTTCAAACTAGAATGTAAAGTTGGAAATTAACCTTGTGAGCTCTGCTCATTGAAATTAATAGTCCTCTACTGCAGGGTAAAGTTAACGACCAAATGTGTCACTGTCCATTAACTTTCAGGACACCCTGAATGTGTGTATGTGTAGACATTACCTGTTATTGTAGATCAGTCCAATTCAAGCCATTAAAATATGTATGCAAATAAGTTTGCATAAATGAAGCTTTCAGCGATTGAGAGTAAAATAAAACCTGCATACTAACACTTGTGCATGCATCGTTTCCTCTGTGTCTTTTAAACTTTTGGCTCTGAATCATCACAGAATGGGGAATATTAAAGAGAGCATGAATGCCCTGTCTTTGCTGTGTCTCTCCTCTAGTTGCCTCCTACTCTTCTCCTTTATCTCTCTCCGTCTGCGAGTTTCATTTCCAAGGTTATCAGCCCTCTTCACAGGCATTCACACTACCTCAGGCCATTATGTGCATTTACCAGGAGCCGACCAGGGACTGTACTCTCTCTCTCTCTATCTTCACTTCTGTAAATGGAACAAATGCTCATCGCCTCAGCCATACAATTACTGCGGCTTGTTGATAAATATAATACAAAGATGCATTAAAGCTTCGAGCCTAGGGCGGCCTAAGGATGAGGAGGCAGCACCCAGTGAGCCAGTAAAACATAGAGGCTGTGTGAAATCAGGTGTTTGAATGTTCAAATAGCATCTTTTTATTGCAAAATTATACACTGTGACAGAAGAAGGCGTCATTCTCACCTTCAAGTTCATCTTTTGTAATGGTGATCTTCCTTCCTCTGTCAACTTTGACCTCTGAGGGAGGGAGAAGGGCGACAAAGACAGAAGGAGATAGGTGAGAAGGGAAGGGTATAAAAGAAGGAGAATATCAGGGTAATGAAGTTATATGAGAACCCATGATAACACTATTAGTGTTAATGTTAAAGGAGCAGCCACGGGTAAGAGAGCCAGCGATACAAAGAGGTGACAGAGAGAGAGCGAGGGAGCGACATGGAAGGATGGAGAGCAGGCTGGAGGCAAGTCAACCTTCTGTCTGTCCTTCATCTGTGTTTAATGATCCACAGCTTCTGACCACAGCCCATCTGTCCTCCCTCTGACACACACAGCTACACACAGCTACACACACACACATTCTGTGATGTGCTCTACATTAGATTTCATTCAATAGTTCTCATCCCCTCGCTGTATAGAAGTCTTTAACAAAACCTAAACGCCTCAGAGTAACCTTCGGAAAAAGCGTTCCAGTCCAAGATGCCATTAAGAAGCTGTTTCAGAAACCACTGCAGAACCTTCAAGCACTAGAAAATTAGGCAAACATCCACACACATACATCTGTTTTCTTCAGTAGAGCTAATGTCTTTGCAGTCCTAACACTGTAACCAAGGCAGATACGGTTCCCCAACGCTTGCACTAGAATTCCTGATGTTCTTTGAGGTCACTGATGAAGGAATTAAATTACATTTGAATGAATTACTGAAGAAATATCTTGAATACTTATATTATAATTATATTGTATTATATAATATTATGTTATATTACATTATTATTGTTTACAACAACTCACGGTCATATTACATACCCATATTTATTTTTATTTATTGCTTAATCTGTCCCTACCAACCATAATCACACCATGTCAACCTGTCACTACTGAAACATCTTTAATACTGCCTGTAATTTACTGCTATTTAATCTAAATTCCATTTGTAACATTGTATATATCTAAACTGTATTCTAGCTTTATTTATCTATTTTTATTTTTACTTATCTTATTTTATTTTACTTTACTTATTGAAACTTTTTCTTGATTGGACTTATGTCTGGGTTGCTGTAACAACCGAATTTCCCCCCCGGGGGATCAATAAAGTAATATCTTATCTTATCTTATCTTAATACGGTCACCAAACTCAAACCCATCAGGTCTGGAAGATTTTGTTTGGAACAATTATGTATTCAACACTACAGCAAACAAGTCAGCCTCCTTTAAACTACAACCGACAAACAGCACAAAAGAAGACATGACCAACAAGGTGACAAAGTGCTCTGAACTAAAAACGTAACCGTCTGTAAAAACAAGATATGAGCAGTCAATAAAAACAAGGTAGAAATAAAATCGACCATCAGTCAATAAAACGTGGTGAATAAAACACTAAAGAACAGCTTATATTTGCCCAAGGAGAGTTTCAGAAGTTGTGAAACTGATGCCAAAGAGCACTGAAGTTGCTCTGGGAGCTTGGATTTGTTTAGATCGGTTCATTTAATCCTCACAAAAAAGAAAAAACACATTGGACAGAACATAGATTTGGAACTGGTAAGTTTAAAGAGGACGTGATAACATTCCTATGAAATGGTTGCAGTTCAGGTTAGTAGATAAAAAAAAAGATCAAAAAGATGGACAGACATATTTTCCTTTTTTACTCCAAACAGGTTTCTTCCTTGGTATTTCCCAAGCGGCAACCTCCGGTCTAAAAAAGAGTGCAAAGCGGAAGTTCTAAAAACTGCAGTTCATCGAGGATCCGCTTGAGGCTGGCTCCGGAAGTACCGGAAACCACATACACACCAATTCAAAAAAGACGACCTTTACAGCAGCAATAAACATGTTTACAGCCTGGTACAAAAGACGAGTGTAGTCTGGATAACTCATTTCTTGATCGGCACACACTGTACGGGGGGTGAATGTTTTTCTAACGTGGCAATTAGATTACAAGTCTTCCAATGAGGGGCACAGCTGACTTGATTGACAGGCGGGAACACTGTAGCTGTTGGCGAGGAGGCTCACAGCCCGCCTCTTTACGTCACACTCACTCGACAGCAGCAATATGGCTGCCGTCGATGATTGGCCTCAAAACAGCGCTTCAGAAACAGATCTTCAGACATCACGGATGACGTCTATGGTATTTCCTCATTCCTACAATACCCAACATGCAACTAAATTCAACCCTTATAAAGTGTCATCTTCTGAAGGCTGTAAACATGAGTAATGAATGACTTATGTTAGAGGATTTTTGTGATTGGATCTCTGCGCGTTTGATGCAGCATGGGCTGAAATGAAGGCTATAGGGACTGCAGGAGCTCAGTCTGGAGGGACTTGGCTCGGAAACCAGAGGGTCGCTGGTTCAGTTCCCATTATGGACCAGGTCTGGAAATTGGGCTGGTATAGCTGGAGAAGCGCAAGTCCACTTCCTGGGAACTGCTCAGGAGCCCTTGAGCAAGGCATTGAACTCCCAAGCCCTCACACTGACTTCTGGGTGTCTTTTTAGCCCATGTGTGTGCAGCACAGAGTGATTCAAATAGATCAATAAGTATACTTTAAAGCAGTGTTATGATTTAACTACCAATACAAAGAAACAAATGTTCATGAGTATTAATTCATAGACTGAACCTCGTCCCTCACTGAGAGCAGGACAGAAAAAAAAAAAGGCGTCAGGCAGCAAACATTACAGAGGTGATAATTAATGTGTGGATTTCTATTCATTCTCTAACAAGCTCCCAGCTGCCAAAACACATGCATTAAGACAGCAGAACCCAGCACACCTGTTATACAACGGCTTTCAGGGACAACTCCACGCTCGTAAGGTGACATGGATGTGTTACCATGGTTACTGGATGATACTGCATTAATTTCTCTGTTTTTCCAAGAAGAGTTTATAACCAGCAAACAGGTTTACACAAAGAGTTTGGCTCTTTAATGAGGCTAGAATCACACCTCTACGATAAATAAGTCCAGCAGTTCTTGTAGTCTGTAATTTTGTTTCATGTTCAGCTGTTGATGACTTTCATATCTCTCTTTTTGGAGAGTCAGTGTGTGTTGTGTGTTACCCATGGTCCTGGTGTGCTCCAGTGGGTCAGCAGTGAGTACTGGTGTTGTTGCCATGGAGGGACGTCCTGCCCCTGCCTTGTTCACAGCACGAACCCTGAACTGGTACCACGCTCCTTCTTTTAGCCCGAACACTGGGTAGTAGCACATTTTCTGAATTTGCATGTTACAGCGCACCCAATCAGTCTGACCAACTTCACATCTAAGAGAGAGAGAGACAGAGACAGAAAGAGAGAGGAAATAAGGAAAGAAAAACAATGACAGAAAGTCATTAGAAGGAGAAGTAAACAAAGACCCAACTGCGACATGTTTGAACCACATAGTGGGCGCTCTGCAGGGTGTAACATTATAAAAACAATTGCAAACAACTTGAGTCTGCACACAATACATCTAAGTCAGTAAATACCCCACTAAGACCTATAATTGTGACCAGAAACCATCATGTGAAAATAATGGGCCTCCAACCACAATACAAACAGATTTTTCAAGTGGACTGCGAGCTCAGATTATACAACATCAATAACAAACTGCTGCCACTTGCAAACAAAACAAAGAAAAGAGTGCAGTTTTCTAACCATAAGGAGGTTGCTAGGGAACTGGGATGTAACTTACATTTTCTTTTTCCTCACCCAACAACCAATAACATCAGATGTGGCATCTCCACGAAATAAAGTGTGAAAGAACACAAAAATACATCTGCAATCATACAAGTAATTGTGTCGTGTGTTTCTCTCCAAACACAGGAATGTAGAGGACGATGGTGATTGATTAGTGGGGATGATAAGTGCAGCACCTGTTTACCTCTGGGAGTCTTTGACTCTGATGTTAACATACTGTCCAGGGTTGATAATTACTGTTTATACCATCCATCTCATGCACACTCTGCCAAAAAGAGTGTAACACTGCTGGTCACAGGCACAGCCATGGAGTCTCACTGCGGGTCTATTGTTGAGTTGTGATACAAGATGTTGTTTAAAAAAGCAATCTAGAAAGTCTTTATGGAGATAACATCGATGTGATTTCACTGAGTCATCCTGTCCATTCAGTGGGAAAAGAAACAGTGCCAAAACGTTTTACAAAGTCATGTCTTATTTCTTATTTCGTTTCTCCTGAACCAAAACGCAAAAAAGAATTGTAATCAGTGATATGCAATGAAAGCAAATATTATTCTTTAGTTATTTTGTCAAAATGTCTGATTCAGTTGTGTTTTCTTCCACTCTGCTGCTCTGCCACATTCCTCAGGCTACTGTGCTGCCATTCTCCGTCCATCCACTAGATGTCCTGAGACTCTCTGACCTGGCTCAGTCTCCTGACTCTCACTTACCTCTACCTGTCTGTACCTGACTCTTCTTATGGATGCTACCCATGTCGGCTCCTTTTTTTTACAGTCACCTGTTGTTCCATAATTCAAATCTTAATCCGCAAAGCAACTTCTATCAGGTCCATTTGTCTTACAGATTAAGCTTTGAATTACCATGATGATACCTGGCTGACTGAGAACCTTCACAGACCTGTCATTCCATAAATTACTGTGTCTGACATTGTACTCCGCCTCTGGGACTTTCTTTATGCTCCTCCTAAGCTTCTCTGCTGTAGCTTTTCTGTTGTGACTGCTCATCCACCTCAATGAGTTCTGCCTCCTCCATGTCATCAGTGATCATCACATCGTCCCTGGGAGGGGGGGCAGTCTTTCTAGCTGGTACATGAGAATCTCTGGGAGCCAATGTTTCTCTGGGTTTGGGTCCCTCCCTAGCAGCCTTGCAGACAACAAGTCTACCTTCTTGCAATTGATTCAGGAAATCGGTTACCAAAAAGAACAAATCAATAACGTCCAACGTGTTGTCAGAAAAAGAAAAAAGTATATTTCTATCACCACTTATTTTGAGAATGTTATGCCAGACTTAGATATTTTTTCCAGAAAAGATCCAATATGTTTGGTTTCAGCTTCTCACTTGTTGATTATTCTTGTTTCATTTGTAACCAAACTCAATATCCTCACTCAACAGATCCAAAAAATGGTATTTGCTGATTCTGATTACTTTATTTCCAACTTCCTTCATCTGTCTTCTGATGTAAGAGATACTTTACTAGTCAAGAATGCTTTGATATTTCACATGTTCTTTGAAATGATCATAAGTGGATATGAAGAGACAGATGAAATGCAGTTATTTTTACTCAACTAGCTTGATAAGACTTAATAGCCAGGAAAGTGAAGAAGATAAGTCAAACAACTTGGCAGAGGAAAGCACATTTTTAACATTACACTTTGCTCAATGTCAACTGCGACATGCTCCAGCATCCACCATGACCCTGAACATGATAAGCAGTATACAGTATATGTATAGATAAAGGATGGATGGATTTCTACAACAACGGGTATAACTGCATCTTTCAACCAAAAGTTGATGTTAACAATTACATGCTACATAATAGCAGCCAAGTGGACCTTTGGTTGGTTTGTCTGAGGTGATCCTCACCTCTCCACATAATACCCCTGCACAGGTGAGGATCCATCAGCGCTGGGTGGCTGCCAGGTAAGAAAGACGTAGTCCTTGTTGACATCAGATACCTGGACGTCCAGAGGGGAGGCGGGGCCTCCAAGCACTGCAGCTGATGCATCTGCAGGGTGAGGAGGAAGAAAACCAAAGCTGAAGTACTTAACTTAAAATATAAGTAACATAAGTTAAAAAAGAGACTTGAAAGAGAGGACAGGGATGAGGAACATAGAAAGTCAACGATGAGATTGAAGAACACGAGCAGAAGAAGGGAGGAAAACTTTAAAACAGGAAGTATTTAAGTAAGTTTTTAAGCTCATGACATCCTCACAGTATAACTGATAGCTAAAGCTGTAGGAAGAAGCAGATTAGCACATGTTTTTGAATATATACATAATACAATCACAGTCTGTGGATGTAATGAGATGCAGAAATGGGTGGAATAGGAATGATGTAATTATGCTAAGCGGATTGAAATGATTGGATGTGACATGTTCACAAACCTTTCTTGAGGCAAGGATTTTTTTTTTTTCCGACAAAAGGCTGAAGCCAACATTGCGCAAATCTCTGTCCTGATCCGCCCCTTTCCTTCTTTTTTTCATTTGTTTTTTGCGTTTTTTGACTGCCTATTTGTGATGCAAATACTGTATATGAAGGAGGGAATCCACAGTTGGGGAAGTTTGCAGATTCACTAATTAGTACCTCCAGCTCTGGTTATGATTGGAGTCTTATTAAGAGAAAGAGACCCGGGGTAAAATTTATGGAAGCTTTGCAGGAGGATTCATTCTGCATTCAGAGTTGTCATACGTGTGTGTTTATTCAATTTTGGTTATAAGAGCATTTAAGGTTTATGAATGATTCAGTGCATGTAATACTCTGACTGTAGCCGCTGGAATGCACTGAATTCTGTAGTAAGCACTGGTAATACATTCAAACACAAGCCAAGCTGAGCAGACACATTTCAAATGTCTGATGAGTCAAGTGGGAGTTGTTCTCTGGTTTATTTGCATGCTGCAAACAGTGTATGAGAGAGAACAACAGTGTGCATGTGTGAAGTCTATAGATATATATAGTTTCACTGAACAAAGTTAACAAGCAGTCTGCGGCTACAACAGCTTGATTGATGGTGCAATTTTTACCCGTATGACTCAGGGTAGTTTGCTGACAGGAAATGAAAGTAGAGCCAAAATCTGGAGAATACAAATTGTGTTTTGAGTGAAGGTTTCAGTCAAAACACCATTTATCCAGTTTGGGACAACAAATGATAATTCCATCTACTAGAACAGAAGCATTGTTGTGAACGAGGCTTGCGAGGTCACTTTTGAGTGACACTGTCAGTTACACAAAAAACTAAATGGTTCATTTAAATATCACGCATCTGACTCAGACTGCAGGTTGACAGGCTGTAAAAGACTGTTTATCTTTTTAAGGGGAATGGGGGGATTGCTTTGTTGTCATATTGTGAACCGTGTGTTAAACTCTGGTCTCCTTCACAAGGACTAATCCCTGTCTGGTATTACACATTATGTTGGTCCAAAGTCATGGGAAATTTTAGTTAGGACACATTTTGTTTTGTTCTGCCAAACAGCTAGATGTAGAATAAGAAGGAGTTTTCCCTGTTTGTTAAAACACAATAGCCCCTCCCTCCTGGCATGATGAGCGAGGTGAGGAGTGATAAAGAAAAGGGTGCAGCTTTGGTTAGAGCAAAACAGCTGACCAGATTTAACCTGATTTTTCAATATTGTTTAAGTTTCTAAGACAGATATAAACCCACACTTCTTCTCACCCCTGGCACTAACAGTTTTTATTGAATGCAGCAGCACATCCCTGTTAACTGTCTCCGATGTATAGAATGTATAAATAATGGACATATTATTCTTGATGTCACCCATCTGTTTCTGATGGGCTGTTTTGAAGTCGGCGGGGAGCCATATTGGAAATGCTGAACTCAACCTAACTTCTGTGAAGCTAGTGTGAGGTAAAGAGGCGGGCTTTGAGACTCCTCTCCAACAGCTACAGTGTTCCCGCCTGTCAGTCAAGTCAGCTGTGCCTCTCATAATGGAAAACTAGTAATCTTAATATCTGCAAAATTGCTGTGTTATGAAAAAAATTCACCCCGTACAGTGTGTGCCGATAGAGAAATGAGCTATCCAGACTAACCTCATTTTTTGTACCAGGCTGTAAACATGTTTATTTCTGCTGTAAAGATCAGCTTTTTTGAATTTGTGTGTATGTGGTTTCCGGAGCCAGCCTCAAGCAGACGATCGAGAGACTGCAGTTTTTAACACTTCTGCATTGACACCAATTCTCGCAGCTGGAGGTTGCCATTTGGTGCGCTGTCACTAAGGCCAGACATGTACTCGCTTTGAACTATTTGTAAAGGTGCACATGAAGGTTCACTGCAAAAAAGACAAAACTAAGCCAGTGTTTTTTCTTATTTCTTGAGAAAAAAATCTTATTAGACTAAATATAAGCCACATTTAGCTGAAAAGTCCACATAAACTTCTTATTTCAAGGTAAAACAAGCTGAAAACGAGACCCGAATGACTTGTAATGATGAAAAAATCTTCCAGCATGGCAAGAAAATTTTACTGGTCAAATTTCTTGGAATAAAGATAAAACCTTAATTTGAGAAACGTAAGTACATTTGGCAGATTGTTTTACACATTACAAACAACTCGGCTCTTATATCTGGCTTGTTATATCTTGTTCTATATAAAGACATTTATCACTGTCATTCACACTTGTCAGGTGAGTGTGGCTTACATTAGGTCTAACACTTCCTTAATTTAGATTTTTTTGCAGTGCATGTTCCCTGTGTCTGATTAGCGGGTCAGTTGGGTACGTCCTCAAAATGTAACATAACAAGCTGATAGACCAAGATGGAAATTAAGCACACGTTCGATTCTAAAAGTGAACATGTAAAACTAAGTGGAAACAAGCCTGGGACTGTTACAGCCGAGCACGGAGGAAAATGTTAAAAAATGTGACTTCTGCCATGTCTTTTGTTCACATCCTTTGAGTCTGATAGCTAAATGTGGCCTGAGCTCTCTGGTGTGCCCTGTAGAGGTATCCTCCAGTAAGATGCAGAGTACAAAGTCAAACACATTGGTTGTGTACGCTAACACAAGGTTAAACAGAGAGTATATCTTTGGCTTATTAAGAGGGAGCAAGGGAAACACAGTGATGTAACCTAGATGCTACGTTTTACACCTCAAACTTGACACCAGCAACATTTCATTCTTGATTCATATTTAATGAAAACAAAAAGAGAAATGATTGGACATCAGTGTACATTTTAAAAACCTGCTGTGTGATCAGTTTAGGACAAAAGTTTCATTCTGGTGCTCACCTCTGATGAAGACAAAAGCACTGTGTTCCTGGAATTCATCACATGTCCTGAGTCGGGCAGTGTAAACACCTTCATGCTCCTTGTATGCAGCGGATAAAGTGATGGAGGCATTGCTGCCGTCTGTCTTAATGTCCACAGAGCTGGACTGATGCAGCTGGATGCCTGGAGACATACAAACATGAACTGATTATCACCCACAGCACAAACACACCTGGCTCATAAGCCTCCTCTTTAACAACACTTACCATCTCTAAACCAGGTAACGTCCTGCTGAGAGGCCGACAGAACCGAGGTGAAGGTACACTGCAGGGTGAGGCTGTCACTCTCCTTCACCCAGGTTGGGGGGAAAGTGGTGCCAAATTGGGCTTCTTGCAGGACTGGAGGAAAGGTAGTGAGTGGAGAGGATGGAAAGAAAAGATAAAAGGGGAAACTGTAAAATGATGCAGAGGTTAAGAATAAACATGAAAAGAAGAAGGCACTTTTCATCACACAGAGTTGGTTTCCTCGGTTGTGCGATGCAGAGATGAATTCATATAGAAAAAGTAGGTCTTCTCCAAAGCCAAAGTGAGGAAAGAAATATTCTAGATGGTAATAATTTGGGCGGGGGCTGCATTTTAAAGTACTGACAGGAATGAAAGAAGCAGGATGAGTAAAAAGGGAGAGCAACAAAGGAAGTAGAGGGTGTGCAGAGGTTAGTGGAAACGAAGGTGGGGAAAAAGTCTGCTGATTCTTGGTGATTAAAAACGAAAGCTCTTTTTATCTTCTCACTAGCTCTGCCTGTAAAACCTGCATAGTTCGAAAAGCTCTGATGTCTCCACTAATGGACTACATTTCTTGCAAACTAGCAGTCACAAGCTCTTCCTTCCTCAGATTCTGTCACTGGTGTAAACTGAACAAGGCAACCCTGTCTTCATTAACCCAAACTGGGGACCTTTTGTGGCTTCCCCCCAAGGGAACAACAGACAACAGTGGGAAAGCTGACATTTTTTATAAAGTGATCAATTCTTGTCACTCCTTCAGCTGTTATCTCTCTCTTTTCATCTCCTCTATCTTTCTTTGTAACCCCAACTCGGTCGAGGCAGATGGCTGTCTAACATGAGTCTGGTTCTGCTCGAAGTTTCTGCCTGTTAGAAGGATGTTTTTCCTTACCACTGTAACTAGCTAAATACTGCAAAGTGCTCTACTCATGGTGGATTAAGATGAGATCAGACTGAGTCTTATCCTGTCTTGATGTTGGGTCTTTGTTAATACTATAAGATAGAGTACGGTTTAGACCTGCTACTTTTGTAAAAGCGTCTTGAGATAACTTTTGTTGTGATTTGGAGCTATATAAATAAAGATTGATTGATTATCATTTCTAATATGTCAAAGCACTGAGGTGATGCAATCTAGATGTGAGATGTATAGGTGTCATGAAATTTCATACATTTTGTTTCTCAAAGATTTTTCTCATGGATTTGACGTGACGTCTAGTTTCCTTAGATCCTTCCCCCCAACACACATCCACCCCCCCTTCGACAGGAAAGGCTTCATGCTGTGAGGGGTCATGTATGAACGTATGTAGCTGTGCCTGCTCTCTCTCTCTCTCTCTCTCCAATCACTGCTGGTGATACAAAATACATCACTGTTTGCTGCTTGTTTGTATTTTTGAGTAGGTTGCCACAAACCTCAGTTATTATTGTTGAAAGTCTAAGATCTTTCATCAATGAGTCATTGCTCAATTACCATTGTGGCTTGATATATATGCACAGAGTCTACATTTTCAACATGTATTTTCTTGTAACTTTCTGCAGTTATTTTTTAAGGAGATGGACCAGAGTGTGTCCCTGCAAGCTCAGGAAAAACTTAAAGGTTCACCTTCATTTTTACTTCCAAACACAAGTTTTTAGATTTAGACCATAAAGTTCAACAGTGACCTTTAAAAAAGGCTTGCTCATGTGTTTTCCCAGTTGTAGGGCATTCTCTGGCTGAGTCTCTGTTCCCCACATCAAAGCAAAAAAAGGTTAGTGACTACAATGCTCTCCCCTGCCAAGGCTAGATCACAGACTAATTTATTGCCTCTTGAGCATCGTCATGCTATACTTCTGCCTTTGCTTCTGATAGAAAAGTCATAATTCAAACGCATTGAAGAAGCCCTTTTTTGTCTTAGGCATTTGAACAAACAGCCAGTCCTGTTGTTTTCTTGTTTATGACAGAATACATTGTGGAGAGTGATCTGGGCAAAAGAGTACCAGAGCCATTATGAGATGCTCCACAGCTTGCAGCGAAAAGGATTAAATCCCTGGCTGTTCCTGAAATGAAATATACATGACTGTCGTTTCTGCTCAATTGGAAGGAAGTGTTTATGTCCCTGCAGCAACTATTCTACAAATAGTCTTGCTTAACAACCGTACAACCATGGACATGGACACCCACACAGAAACATAAACTCCCATGACAAACAAAAACTGTCAACATGCTGCTCCTTTTCAATCCATCCGCATCTGTCTTTATGAGGTGCAGCATGCACAGCAGAGTAGAGTGTTGTGTCACTGCCTTCAAAGCCTCCCAGCCCTCCCTCTCGTTTACCGGTGGAGGGAGAAAACTTCAAAGGGTGGCAGAGAAATGAAAGGGGACACTTTTCATTAGGCCCTGGCGCGAAACTTACCGTGGGTCTGCAAGTGCTCTGAACCAGCCACAGCTCCTTGATATGCTGAATTGCAGAGTGGCAGAGCGGTAGAGCAGGACCGAAAGGAGAGAGGCAGGGTGGGTCAGAGATGGAGACAGAAACACAGGCAGATATTGTGAAAGTGAAGGGGCAAATGATAGAGAGAAACAGCAGATAAATCAAACCTGGCAACACCACATTCATGCAAGACACATCTAACATTCCCTTTCACCTTTTTCTAACAACTGGAGAAAGTCTGTGAAATATAGATTGCATTGAGAAGCCTTGAAGTGTCTCATTAACGCCCTGACCATCTAATTTATCTACAAGGTTGGGTAAGTTTGCTGAAAGGCACTGCTTTGGAGAGAAGATGGGTTATTAAAGGGTGCATAAGAAAAAATAACATTATTAAAATGAACGGTTGTGTCATAAGGCAAGGTCATATTGCTTAGATATTTCCCTTTTCCAGACAGAGTCAGCCTCAGAGGGGCTTAATGACTTCCTGTACCTCTGCCAAATTAAGCCAAATATTGAAAGAGGGATTTTATTACCTTAGGACATAAGATTTATGAACACTACCTATGTTGATATTTTAAAAAATCCCATTATTAAAGTCAGAGGCCTACTGTTTATCAGCTGATACATTTAACATAAAACATATAATATTTTTCCAAGACGATCCTCTGAATTTGATATTAAGACTTTCAGACTTGTGACCAATAATGAGCATGATATACTCGTTGTTATATTGTCACAAAGTAAAGCTCATACTTAATTTTCAAGTAGCCAACAGTTTATCTGCCATCTACTACTCTGGCTGGCTATGGAGCCTTGGCTAACAGGCGTACAACAGGCTTTCGACCGGCTAAGAATAGGCTGCATCGTATCTTAACAGTGGAGTAAAACAACCGTACTTCCAATACATATGAAAGACATACAATCTTTCTTTTTTTTACATCACTTTGTTGCATGCCTCTATGAAAGCCAATAATGTCTAGATGTGTGAAAAATTATTGATACAGCAATATATCCCAATACTTTGACCTCCAATATGATATTGATATTTCAACTCTTAAGGCTGATTTATACTTCTGCGTCTCCCCTACGCAGCAGGGGCTGACGCGGACATGAGCCCCACATACTTGTGCGTCGGTGTGTCCGTGTCACGCAGCAATTCTCTGCCGAAACACTAGAGGGCAGTGCAGTCTCTCTGATAGCCGGTCGCCTGCTTCCGGCCCAGCTACGATCTCTGTTTACTTTTCCACAGAGATTCAGAGCGTGTTATTTTAATCTACAGCTGATACATGTTGCTGTTTATCATACAGACATGATTAAATGAAGAATAGAGAGGAGGAGATGAAATACACAGCCGATGTGCGGCCGATGTCCAGGATCCCGAAAGTGTTGTAAATGCGGGAAATACATAGCCGCCGAGCGAACCAATCACAGGGCTTGAGGTCCGCGTCGGCTCTACGGGGAGTTACATTTTGGAGGAGGAGCACGTCAGCTACGTGCGTAGGCCTCGGCGTAGGTACGGGAGCTACGCGGACCCCCAGCGTAGGCTACGCCGTCGATTCGACGCAGAGGTATAAATCAGCCTTTAATGTCGCTATCTTTGTTTTAATAAAAAATCACATTTTAGTAGAATTGGAACTAAAATACAACTTCAGTATTTCAAAAAACATTTAAGGGGAATAGTTGTTTTCAATCAAATAATTTTGACTTAATTTGTCCTTTCAATTTTGAGTATTATTGTGTGATTTACATATACACCATCTCTATTTTTTCATAGTTTACTGTGTAGAATATCGCAATATATCACAATATTGTGATATCGTAATATTTCGTGATACTATCGTATCGTGACCCAAGAATCGTGATGTGTATCGTATCGTGAGGTTCTTGGCATTACTCACCCCTAACAATGTCACATTGGGTAATAAAACAAAGGAGAAGGACCCATGTGCAGACAGTGAGGATAGTATAAACAAAAGGTGCAACAGGTACAAACAAAAACGTACTAAAATGTCCAAAAAATGTAATCCAAAAAAGGTCTAAAGGAAAACACACGAAACAACGAGGAGCACAAGAACACGGGAGGCAGGGTAGACGCTACACACATGAAAAGACATCATAGAGACTCGATGTGCTGACAACACAAGGGAAGAAACAGAGACTTAACACACAATACCTAACGAGCAACAGGTGTAGCTTGTTAGCAGGACACAGGTGAAACTAATGAGGCTAATCAAAGTGGAGGGAAACACACAAGGACAGGAAGTAAAACTAAACCAGACACACAAGGATCGAGAACTACAAAATAAAACAAGAACTCAAAGACAGACTACAAAACAAAAAAAATACAAATTAAACTAAAGCAACTCATGAAAAATAGATGGCAGTGTCATCAATATGCAAAGTATTGTGTGCAGTTGAGTCAAATAAACTTGTTAAAGTTAAACACTGGTGTATGATTCTGAAAAGTTAACTTGTGCAGGCACCAGGTTTAAATATGGACTGAAAGGAGGTTTGAAATATGCTCTTTGACTGCTTATAAGGCTGCTAAACAGCTCTCCAGATGATTTCCTCCCCAAATATCCGACCTCGGTGTCTCTGTCTCATTAGTTGCTGAGAGTCTGCGGTTGAGCTGAACTCTTGTTCTGCCCTCATGGTACTGACACCCTTTTTTGTATTATCCAACATGGTTTCCAGCATTGTTGAGTTAACATGAAATAGGAAACTATACTCACAATTGACCACCAGAGTTCCAAAGGTCATGACTCTCCCGAGGGGACTCTTGGCTACCACTTTATACTCGCCAGCATCCTCAGGAGAGCATCTGAAGACAAACAAGAAATGTTTTCCTGAAAAAATGTAAGCGGTTGAAGATCGAGCTGAAATTAAAATGCAACTGTAGTTTTACAGATTTGTGCTCTTATTGCACATATCATTTATTTTTTATAGGCGGCACACTTCACTCTGTTGGAGTGGCTTTTAAATTAATCTCAATGCAACATAATGAAGGAAAGTGATGTGGGGCCTGAACACCAGACCACTCAACTTAATTGGCTCACTTTGTTGTTTGAATTCCAGTAATGGAGGAGACTTACAAAACAGCACTAGCATTAATCCCTCAGTTTGATGGACGCTTTTGGTCTTTATTCAAAACTTCATCCTCAAATTTGTTAGAGTTGTCATGAAACATCTAGCAGAGTGCTTATTAATTCTGCATATTTTTATATTTTCCTTAAAAACAGGTAGCTGGGGGGCAGGAGGACTTGTTGGGGATATTGATTGTTGTTTATTGTAGCCAGCGGTGTCTGTGAAAAGCTTTTCTGTCATCGTGGAAGGACACACAAATTTGGAAAAGTGTTTCATTGGATGCAACATGAGGGCAGGATTAGTCATCCATAGGGATGGGAATTTAAAACTGGATCCGACTTACAACCGGTTCCAATTGATCAATTCCATCAGAATTGTACACCTCAAATGTTATCCATTCTTCTTCACGATTAATTTCCCAGCACGACGTCACGTTGCAGTACGTTGTATTACGTCACACACTCAGCGACGCAGAACTCCTTCAACCAATTTCCTCCAGGCTCCAGGGGCCACGCCCGGACTCACGCAGCCGAAAATGAGGCACCGAGACCAGTTAAAATACCTCCGCGTTGACCCCCGGAGGAAAAGCATTTTTCCTCTCCAAATTCAAAGTCTTTTCATCCAGGCCAGAGGGGCCACATCTGGACTCACCCGGCCGAGAATATGGTCAACCTATTGTTCAGTATGTTCAAGTTGAATATGTTCATGTTCAGTCTTGTGCAGACATAATTTTGGAAAAAATAAAATGGGTCCTTTTGGTGTGGACTGTACTTTTTTTCTCCCTCAAAAAAATACTCAGGAATCGTTAGAATTGATAAGGAATTGGATTGATAAGCAGAATCGACAATGGCATTGACCTTGATAAAATCTTATCAATTCCCACCCCTAGTCATTAACATGGTCCGTTTTTCACAACAAACTCTACAACCCTAAAATTAAAATATTTTCTTATAGTTTTGTAAGATTCCGGCCTACAGGTGACAACTGCAAAAGTCTATTTTTTGTTTATAGGATATGAAATGACTTATTTTAATCTGAATTTATTAACAGCAAGATTATGTCAACCATACACAGGAAATCTTACAAAACTCTACATCATGTCCTCAACATTTTCTGCATAGACAGTCAGCCTGTATTTAGTATTTGAGGTGATGACCTACCTTCTTATCTCCAACGTGTTCAGACCAAATTTTTGTTTAAGGCTGTAATTCCACGGTTGGTCAGACATCCTCAGAAGCCGACCATCTTTATACCTGACAAAGGAATGAAGAAATAGATCTGAGTGTGTGTTTAAAGTTTTCTTTTTTTTATTTCAAAGGGAAATTGAACAACAGGCTGCACTTGGGTGGTTCATGACCCGGCCCACTGACTCCTCATTCACCGATCAGATGCTGGTCGATAGGCTGGATCTAGAGCAGCCAGAGGAGGTCTTTGATCTCTCATTCTGTTTTGTGCCGGGCACTGTTGAGGGCAGCTCATTGGGCTCGATGGGTCCCATATGGGATGGTAAAACCCACAAGCTTCAGGTTATGAGGATCTCAGTTAGGCTCATGAATACTGAGCGCACAGTCTGTTCATCAGCCAGTCTCACAGCAACTCAAGCATCAAGGTCGACAGTTTGGAACATTGCCTGAATTAACAGTGGCAAATTTATATTGAAACAGAGAGTGATATTCATCTCATGGCTCAGAACTGAAGGAATACAACTCTTATTCATACTAGAAACAATGCTCTGAGTTTATTTCTTCCTTACACTGATGTACCTCTTGCACTGTATTTCTAATAACTACATGAAAAATTCAACAGCATCTCACTCTGGGATGACTCTTACTGATGATTTATGACTTGATGATTAAGAGTCTACAAGAAATTTTCATGACCACTGCACTTGTTCCTTTGGAGAGATTGATTTATCTTGCTGTGCATAAAAGATCAGAAAATGGTTTTCAGATTAAAAATTCCCCACCAACGCCTTCCAACTGTCAAAACTTCAAAGGATAGGTATTAAGTATTGACAAATGACTTAAGAGGTAATTTGTCATGTCTGTTGTGAATTACAGCTTCATGATTAGCTGGAGTGCATATAGATAATGCACTTTTTTTTTTTTACTTTCCTGCACTAACCGTCTCCATCCAAGAGAGAAACTAATAAGAGTGATACCAGCCTACACTTGGGGAAAAGAATTCCATTGCAACTTCAAGATCAAAAATCTTGGTAGATCTACCGTTCCCTCTGCTACTACAACATAATAACTGTCTCCAACAAAAAACAACTCGCATGCACCACAAACACTGCCACCAAAATCACCCGCCTCCTCACACCTAACATGTCTGACCTCAACAACAGAGCCATCATACGCAGAGCACGCACTATAACACTGGACCCCCAACACCCCCTCTACTCAGTCTTCACGCTACTCCCATCTGGTCGCAGATACAGATCCCTATACTGTAGGTGAGCCAGGTTTGGCAGAAGCTTTGTCCCGTTGGCCATAGCACTGCTAAATAAAATGCCAATGTAATGGTTCCGGTGTGTTCATGTGTCCGGTGTGCATATATGTGTCCTGTGTGTTCATATGTGTCCAGTGTGTATATATGTGTCCTGTGTGTTCATATGTGTCCAGTGTGTAAATATGTGGGATGATGTGCACCATTGTTGTGAGGATGGGTGGATGTTTGTTGTTTATTTGTGTTTTATACATGTATTCTTGTACAGACGGTGACAACAAATCTTCTTATTAAGGACAAATAAGGATCCATCCATCCATCCATCCATCCATCCATAGAAGCCCAGAGAGCAGGTAGTAGCAGACATAGAAGTTCTCACCATGTGACCTCTGGGGTCGGACAGCCCTGGACGGTACAGGAGAGGTAGACCGTCATGCCCTCCCAGACGGTGTGAGCCCTCAGAGGGATCGGAAAGTCTGGGGCCTTCCTGCTCAGTTGCTCCATGTACTCCATGTGGGCAGATTTCTTCTTCTCTGCCTGCAGCGTAGAAATTTCCAGAGGTGGAAAACTTTTAAAGTGATAAATAAATACATAATACAGATAAGAGGAAAAGCAATGTGCTGAGAAATATTATTTATCTTTAAACTGCATTTTCTAACAGAGGCAGTCAAGTCCTTCAGAAGCCATTTAAAGAAAAAAGAGAAACAAATAAGATAAGATACAAAATACACTCAGGGTAATCTGATGGTGGCTATGCACTTGAGAAACATGGGAGTAAACAAGACAAGAATAAATCCAAGTGTTAAGCTAACAACCACTAACAAATTTTATTATATTTGTTTGTGATTTCAAAGTTTCTTGAACGATGTCACAAATGTGACCTTGTTTTTCACGGTATTAAATTGTCCCTTTCCAGCTTATCTCAAAGAAATGCAGACAGCAGTAGGTGTATTTTATCTAATGTGTATTCAATCGGAAAATAAAGATTTCAAGGGCTTAACATGTGCAGTCAACTAAATGATTAAACTTTGTCACCTTTGGTAGTTAACAGAATTACTACTCAGTTAAAAAAATTAATGATGTTTTTATTATTGTAGACTCGGAATGACGGTCACATGTTGTGTCCAAACTGTGCCATTCACACCAGCCATGAGCTGTTTAATGACTTTAAAGGTGACATATCATGCAAAATTGACTTTTTAATGGTTCTCTACCTGAAATATGTTTCCCTGGCATGTCTACAAACCCCCCGAGAATGAAAAAAATCCATTCTGCCCTTGTTTTGATTTCTCCACCTTTCTGTAAATGTGTCTAAAACAAGCCGTTTCAGACTTCCGTGTTTTTGTTACGTAACAACAATATCCGGTCTGTCACGGAGTCAGAGCTTGGAGCTTGTTCAGCCCATAGACTGTATAAAATAATACAGAATCCACCCTCCGTTTTTCATTCCCTGCACAAATGTGTGGTAACAAGGAGCTTAGGAGGGAGGCATTCTAGTTGTAGGCTGTCTAAATAAACACTAAGGTCGGTTTTACTCCCCACGTCTGCAGATTTGAAGATCTAGTGGATGATTTTTATTTGTCATGGATAAGTGCTAGCGCTAGTTAGCATAGCTACATAGCTACATGTTCAGAGCTGTGTACCAAGACACACGTCTACATACTGACAAATACAATAACAAGAAACACTAAATCTGTGACCAATCCTTCATAAAAGGTCCCGCTGCCTTTCTGGCAGAGGTCGGTTTTACTCCCCACGTCTGCAGATTTGAAGATCTAGTGGATGATTTTTATTTGTCATGGATAAGTGCTAGAGCTAATTAGCATAGCCACATAGCTACATGTTCATAGCTGTAGCTGTAGCTGTGTACCAAGACACACATCGACATACTGTCAAATAAAACAACAAGAAACACTAAATCTGTGACCAATCGTTCAGAAAGGTCCTGCTGCCTTTCTGGCAAAGGTCGGTTTTACTCCCCACGTCTGCAGATTTGAAGATCTAGTGGATGATTTTTATTTATCATGGATACGTGCTAGCGCTAGTTAGCATAGCCACATAGCTACATGTTCGTAGCTGTGTACCAAGACACACGTCAACATACTGATAAATAAAACAACAAGAAACACTAAATCTGTGACCAATCCTTCAGAAAGGTCCTGCTACAGGCGCCTCTCCGTCAGGATCAGATTCTGGATCAGATTCAGAGGGTTGAAGTAACGTGATCTCTGAGCAGCCGTGCATATTCAGCCAACATGTAAACATTAGATCAACGTGCTGGAGAGCCGAGACCACATCCACTTCCTGAGGGGGCGTAGTCAGAGAGAAAACAGAGTGTTCTAAGGAGGACTGAAGAAGAGGGCTTTTCAGGCATGTCAAAATCTGATTTCAAAGTGTTTTTTTGAGCATAAACTTTAAAGACATGTTTTGGGGACCTCTTAGACCAATATATATTGATGAAAAAAGCGTGATATGTCACCTTTAATGACTGCTTTCACAATTCTTTGACGCTCCACTACCCAGATGTACACAGATAGCAGCTTGCAGCGTGGTTCAGTTTGTTGGTATATTGATCTCGAAAAATGAAGATAAAGTTGTATGTATGCTGTGTCTGGCTAAACTGGCATGTAACCACTTGACTGGAGCAATGTGTAACCAGCACAGGCATGTGGACGTTTACCTGCAAGGAGGACTAAATGCTGGTGGTGCTAGCTCTGCAAATGGTAGCTACACTCAAAATATAATTTTCCCAGAGAATCTGTGATCCTGTGTTTAACTGTGTTTTAATAAATTATGCTAAACTTTGACTGTTTTCTGAGTGTTCTCTTTGGGTTGGTGAGTTTGTTGGAATTTCAATTTCCCTTTAAATGACTAAAGAATTTGGAACATCCCTCATATCATTGTTTTTTCTGGTGTAAGAAAAAGAACCATAAACCTTTAAGATTTGTACTAATAGCTGTAGTATGGACTGTAGTAGCTGTTTACATCCCCCCTCTGCAAACCAGACTAAGGCGTCCAACGTTCCCAAAGCTAGACTCAAAACAGACCACCAGAGTGCCCTTTTCCTGATCTCAGGGACTTCAACCATTTATTTTCTACAAAGCTTAATCTGTCTTCTGTACATACTTCTATTATCATTATTTTCAATGTATTTGTATTTATATCTTGTTAATTACTTCTTCTATTAATATTATTTGAAATTATTAATTAGTGTGTATAGGAGAAACTTTAATGACTGAATTTCCCCTTGGGATAAATAAAGTATTTCTAATATTCTTCGATCTTTAAAAACAAATAATCACTTACTCTGTTGGTATTTTTTTTAAACAAACAGGACACAATTTGCTCCTAATGTACAAGCTAGCGCTCAAATGATAAACCAAACAAAATTAAAAATAACCAAAGTTAAAAAGAATTTAAGTGCATGGAATAAACTTTGTCAGAGTTAGTAGTAGTGATGCTGCAGGGTTAAAAACATGACTATTGTTTTGACAAAGCAGAGAACAATGCAGTCTTTGTTTTTTTTTTATATATATATATTTTTTTGGCCTTTTTGCCTTTATTTACAGGACAGCTGAAGAGAGGCAGGAAATGTGGGGAGTAGAGAACGGGGGAAGGCATGCAGGAAATGGTCGACCGACCGACCGGGAATCGAACCGGCGACCCCTGCGACGAGGACTGTAGCCTCTGTATGTGGGGCGCTTAGACCGCTAGGCCACCAGCGCCCCCAATTCAGTCTTTGTTATGAGTAATTCTTAGAATAAAAACTTGGTGTTTTTGTTACCTGCCTGCGAAGTGCCAGAGTGTCCACTCGTTCCCGCAACACATGCTGGTTCCTGATCACGCCTTGCTCGAACTTCTCGGCTTCATTCCCAAACATGGTCCACTTTTCTCTGACATATTCTTCATCAGCTGCGAGAGTTTCCTTCAAGATATCCCTGGTGGAGTACAGCATGAGTTTTATAGGTCAGAGGTATAATATTTTCTGTCATTGGTGACTTTGAACACTAACTGAGTGTAATGAAGATGATGTGTATAGAATGCAGATCAAAAAATATTCTATGCACTTCCATTGTGATTACCAATTCAGTGTTGGGTTAATACTGTCAAAACATTTGGGAAGTCGCACATTTGAGGTTCACAATTACGCTTTAGAAAATGTTTCAAACAACAACTAGACAGGGAGTACATTTCTTGATTAGATTTTTTTGTACGTTGTCAAAACAGACCTCTATCAGAGAGAAGAGACAAAGGCTTTATTTGTTACAAGACAAATCAACCTTTGACAAAAACAAAACAGCAATTTCCCATTTCTTTTTTTGGCAAGTAAATGTTTCATTCTGTCAAAGTCCATTTGCAGAGAAACGCTGGTTTTATGATTGCCGGCAGTTTGTTGTTGAAAAGGCTCTGTAATGATGTTGGTGGGTTGCTTCTCCATTTTTACCTCCGTGTCATTTCACACGAGAGCCTTTGTCACACATGTTCAAAGGCTGTGACAAGTGGGTGTTTTGTCAATGGGATATGAAGCCTCCCTGCCACAGCTGATTCACGTCACTTTGAAGATAGAGGTACTCTGATCTTACAGGATGATGTGGGTTACTTTAAGGAATCCTTCAGGTGTGGACAGTTGCTGTGTCGCAGCCTGTGTCACATCCTTGACTTGTCTTTTTTTTAATCAAAATTGTTGTCATGGAGATGTCATGCGCTTGTGCTCGTCTGTTTACTCACACAAAGAAGAATTTATCTGTCTTTGTTTGTGCAGCGTGGTGGTGAAGTAAGAAGGGGAGTTCAAAGTGGGGACTAAGGTTCGAGGCTTGTTTGTGATATACAGTTGTGCTTTTTATGATGTATTGGGTAGTTTCTGTTGTCATTATGATATAAAAAGAGTAAACACAGTTTGACAATAAATGGCTTCACACAACCACTAACCATGAGTGAAAAAAAAAACACTTTTCTCTTATCGTTCATATTCTCTGAAAAATTGCCAAAAAATCCCCAAATCTGCCAGGGTATGTAAACTTATGAGCACAACTGTATATGTCCTCAGTATAAAGGGGTTGTTTAGAAACACATCAAGCTTGTACCAGCTCTATGAATGCTGAACCAAGCAATAGAAGTTCCTTACAGACAAATGTGTATTGTAGTGCTTGGCGATACCACAATTTTATGATTGCGACACTTTACAAATGTGTGTTCCCCGTGTTCGGACAGAGTTTGGTAAGAGAGCGTTCAGTTTTGCTGATCCTACTGCTTGGAATACGATCCAGAAGGATTTGAATCTGTCAGATCTTATCTCACTTGACGCCTTTGGGTCCATCTTAAATGAAAGACAGGCCCCAGAACAGTGCCTGTGTTTTTAAATGCTGTTTTGTAATCACAAATTGCACTTTATTTGCAAATAAGTTGCACTTTCAAATTATTGATTGCTTCTACATAATGTCTGTACATAATGCTCCACGCTGTTGAGTTGTGCTATTTATTTTGACGTGTGCTGCAAACCTCTTGGCCAGGTTGCCCTTATAAATGAGGTCTTGATCTCAATGGGTCTCATCTTGTTAAATAAAGGTTAAATTAAATTTTTTTTTAAAAAAGATTTGATTCGATAACAATTACTTTTTTGGCAATCTATTTAATACCTGATACCAATACTTTCAGTGATTTTTTTTTTAAAATAAAATGCATCCCCTGACAAATACTTTTAATGTAAAACTTTATTAAGGAAATCATTTACTGGCCTTTTTTCAACAATGAAATCAATTTATAAAAACACATAAATAATAAATAATCAACATCCTCTATTTAAATTATCTGAGTGGAAAGCTTAAAACAGCCTCTTCACCATGACTACTGTTAAAATGACACTGTGATCATGATGTCTCTGAATTTGTCGGAGTAAGCAACCCTAAAAGGATCAGAAGGGACACATACACTTTTATTTTGCATTTATTAATTAGTATCTATATTTATTCGAGTAATCAATACTCAGAGCAGCGTGTAAATATCGATACCACAGAATCGATACGCCCATCACTAGTGTATTGTTGGTTATCATGATATATAACTTATAATCTTGCCAATTTGAAAAATACCCTGGTATTAGCAGAGGCTTGAAGAAATCAATGCTTAAGCCTAGACTGCACTAAAAGATTCCTTATTCTCTGTATCTAATCTTTGGAAATGTTGATCAATTATCGATTACTCTTAACGAGCGCAGGAAAGAAACTCAGAAAAGTCTCAGGGAAGACTCAAATAACTGACTCAGAAAGGAGGAACCACAGAGACTAAATACACAAAGGGTAATCAAACACAGGTGTGACATGAGACATAGGTGACACTAATCACCATAGACATAATAAAGAGTAGACACCGCATCGACCGCTACTACCTATTGGCGCTGATGACCGTAGGGCGGCCATCTTGGTCTGGTCGCCCGCTCCACTCAATGTAATCTGTTTGGCAGGCGCAATTAAGTGTCAGCGCATTTAATCAATCATAACTCGCTGAATACTAAACTGATTTTCATGCAGGTTTTCTTCTGCAAAAGTCATACATGTAAGTATGATACAGGACACATGGTTCGGCTTATTTTAACATTCATATTGAGCTTAACAGTAATAGATTATTCTGATATGTGATGTATGATAGGTATTTTGCCGCACAGTGCTCTGGTATCTTAAAGTCTCTGCTGCTTCAGTTTACTTTTACATGTAGGATCATGGGTAGGTTGCCCGGACCAAGATGGCGGCCGTATTTCTTGCGCCCCATCAGCCAATGCGGCGTCTACTCATTATATGTCTATGCTAATCAGAGTGGGGCACACAATCAGTGGAGAGGGAAAACTCACAAAGAGTACAAGAACACAAGGGGAAAGGATGACAATAGAACACTAGAAATGACCACTAAAACTGAATAAAAGCAACACATGACACCCAGTTTTTAATTCCTGCCACTAGCTTTCGCTTTGTTTCTCTCTAAAATTCAACAGAACATACGACTACAATTAATTCAGTTTTATTATAATTCAAAACGGCCGTGAAAGTGACGATAAAGCCAGTGTGTCATTGATTTTCAAGATGGTAATATGGTCCAGCCCATAGTGGAACACTATAGACTTGCTAAATACACATCTGTATGGCAGGTCGAAGCTGTGAATTTATCTAAATGTCCATAACATCTCAATTCGCCTGTATATAAGCAGTACATCCATATTTATGGAGAGAAACACACATCACTACACACCATTGTGGGTTTGCCTTCCTCTTAAATGCAGCAGTTGAATATTCCTTTCTCTCATTGCCAGAGGGTTGTGCATCCTGAACCGTCTTTTGAGTGACAGTCCCCAGGGCTTAATTATTTGAACCTTTCTTCACACTCACACACACACACATACACGCACACACACACTACCTCAATAAACAGAGAGACTTAATCTTAAATATTCATAAACTCTTCTCTGAGCTTTGATGGCCACTAGAGCATGAATGACCCTTCAAATACTTGCCATAATTCAGCTAAATGCACAAACAGCATGAATAAATATGCAAATATAAATACGTGCATGCACAAATGCATACACAGACTTGTAGGTACCCACACTACTCGTACTCTCAGGGGCTCAGAGACACCGTTTTGACTTTTCTGCCATGGGCTTGTTTAGTAAAGTGTGTGCCTGTCAGTGCTTTTAATCTCTGTGGGCTCAGAGATTTAAGGCCTTGAGGGAATGAACCACTGGAACTCATCAAGTCAGTGGGTATGAGACGGTTTATGGCTTAATTATTGCTCCCAATGGAATTTTTTATATTACATATTGGTGCAAATAACAGTAAACCGCTCCTTTCAAGACAAACCAGGCATGAGTCAGCTGTATAATTTGCATGTTACCCCCCTTACAACGGGGAGATGATAGCAGGGAAACCATTATGTGAATCAGATTTTAATATGGAGCCATCGCATGAAAGATCTAGCGCCTTCATTTCCACACAAATCAAAACAAATGTCATGCTCCCACATCCTGCAACACTCAGACCTTCCAGAAATAGTGTGCCAATCCTCGAGAGCTTTGAAGTTCATCCTTCCGTCCTTCCTTTCTTATCCTGGGAAGAGTCAATCATCCTAAGTATAACCAGATATCCAGCATCCATCCTAAAATATCCATCCGCACCGTTTTCGTCTCAGCACTGCTGAGAAGGGGAGGATGAGATTTTTGAGGAATTGAGGTTTCATGGAAACATTCTGCTACAGAGGGGAATGGACCTTACTAATTCCAGAGGTAGAGGGCTTGAACAGGTGGATCAGACTGAAGGTGAGACAAGACCGAATTAGACAAAGTACTTTAGGGAATAGGACAGACACTCGTTGATGAGATGGTGTGATGGAGGGTGGTGGTGGTGTTGGCATGGGAGAGGGCATCTAATGAGATGCCGAGTTGGCAGGCCACATCTCTGCAGCTGAGCCTCATTACTGTCAGATGTGTTTTGTCTTTCAAGAGGGGGTGATTGCACCCTCAATGACTTCCCCCCTTTTTCACTCTCTCTCTCCTTTGAAATTCCATCATCCAGCATCACCAATCTTCTCCATCAAATCTCACTGTGACTTCTGGTCATGCATCTCTTCGTGTTGCCGGCCACAGCTCCCTTTTATAACGTGAAAAACATTATATCTGTGTTATTCTTAGAATTTAATAACTGGATGCACAACAAAGACGTCAAATTATATCTGACTGGAAAAAAAAGGCTATCCATTTCTGGAACAGGAAAGAAGCTGCCACTAAGCCTCTGAATGTGGAAGTGCTATTGAGTCCCAACAAAGATACTGTACTATGTGACCCAGACAAGGCATCCAATGTCCCAGTGGTAGAAAGGGGATTTTTGTACAGCAAATCATGTCACAAGAGGCCACAATCCTCTCGCTTCCTGTTCTCAGTGACCTAAAGCTCTCTATTCTGAGACTTATTTTTGGATATATGACATCCTCTCCACAGCTGAGCTGTAATCCTGTCCTTGCAACATGGTTTTAAGACACTTAAAAAGTAGTAGCTCAAACTTGTCATCAACACAATCCTCTCAGTTTCCTATTCACTGATAAGTTAAGGTCTTTATGTACTGGCAGATGAGCAAGTCCAGCTACCAGCTAAGTGCTTACTATTTTAAGAGTGTGTGGTACACCTCTCAACTAACCAGATACATCATATACATTATGTAGTACTTATAGGTCCTGTATTGTTTTCTTGCCCTCTGGAAGTGGTTGTTCCCAATGCTTTTTTACAGGGTTGCATTAGGAAATTATTACATTAGTGATTAATCTGCTGATCATAAACACTTGGTCTGTAAAATTTCAAAATATAATGTAAGTGTCCATGATACTTAAATACTGTCCATAGTGATCTCTTCAAATTCAATTTCTTTTAACTTCTAGAATGACTTAATAACTCTTGTTTGTTACAATAGATTAGGACATTTATGGTCTTTCATAATCTAGAGCAGGGGCTCCCAAAGTGTAGGTCGGGACCCTAATGGGGGGGTCACAAAACACAAATTGGGGGCCGTGAGATATCTTCCAGATTGTTTTTGTTTTTATAAGTTATCTAAAAATAGTACATTTTGCCCATTATAGTAAAAAATATTGACAAAAACAATAGCTAATCTTGAAATAAACTAATAACTTATTCTGTCATCCAGACAATGCCTTTTTCAGAGAAGACCTTGCATAATACAGCAAGAATATGCAAACCATATTCTGCATTTACTGCAACAGCATGGCTCAGTAGTGGAAGAGTCCAGGTGCTAAACTGGCCTGCTGACTTGTCACCTCTTAAAAGATTTTGGTGCATCATGTCACAAAAAGTCCTGGGAAAATCCTATCAGGCAAGAATGGGACAACGTTCAATTTGCAAATGGGTTTAAATTTAAAAACCCAGAAGCTGGCTTCCTTGGTTCCCAAACGCTTGTGTTGTTAAAAGAATATGTGATGCAACATAATAGTAAAAACATGTCCCTGTCCTAACTGGAAATGTCTCTTTTGAAAATGTTAAATAAGCCTACATTTTTCATAAAACAATAAAATGCTTCACTTTCAACATTTGATTTGTTGCCTTTGCACTATTTTCTATCAAATATAGGGTTTAAATGATTTGTAAACCATCAAAAAATATATTTTTTTAAGCATTACACACAATGTCCCAACTCTTATGGAATTGGGGTACAAAATTTTCCAAAAACTTTTCTTTCTGACAATATGGTGCGCAACTTTCTCTTCTTTCCCATCTCTACATAAAAAGGTTTCACAGTTTGACTCAGTTTAATGGTTATTATGGCTTAATGGTTTCATGACATCCGTGAGACAGTGAGTAATAAAAGAAGTCCACAGCTGGCCTTTTACAGACAGATCAGAGAAGAAGCCTAGTTTCCGTTGATTATTCAGACTCTGTTGGCATAAAAGCTCTTCTGCAGTACAGCTTGCAGGGCAGAGCACCAGTGAAACTTGAGCCACTCCACTTTGTCAAATGAAGTGGAGAAGGAGGATGTGGTGGTGACTACTGATTGAGAGGCTGAATTATGACAAGTACAGATCATGCAGGAAGGAAGTCCTCTTGAGAAAAATAGAGGCTGGCTCTTAGTCTTTGGTTCAGCTTGTACTCGCAGAAGACAGAAGTCCAAAATGAGAATGAAGATAATGTGCCAGAAATGAGAACTGCGGATGATGGAGAATTTAAAAATGTTCCCTGTGGTGTCACTGACTTTTTGTGCAGCCTGTTACTAAATATGATTTATAACTATCACACATAATGTGAAATTTATTTTATTAAATGAGCTATTTTATGCCTTATTGTTACTGGAACTATTACTGTTATACTGCTCAACAATGAAAACTGTGCGATGAGACTAGTCAATCTAACAGACCACCTCTATTCATTCATGAGTGGAACAAAGTTTTGTTTTCAAAGTTGCAACAATTTCAGCAGAGTGAAATTAAGTGCAAGCATGAGAGGCCAGCTGTGAAAAGCATTAAAAGTATCCGTGGTGAGTTTCTGCACCTGTAGCAATCCAAAAAGAGCAGTTTTCATTCTGTTTTTATAACAGCTCTACAGCTGACCGAGAGGGAGCAAACTGGTTGTCCTCCACTGCAGATGTTGTTTCAGGTGCAAGCTCATTATGCAAATCAGAAGAGGGATTATTATCTCTCAAATGCTTTGACATCAAAAATTGGGGTGAGAACTTTTACGTCCTGGAAGGTTTATGAAAGCTTAGTTTGCTGTGAACTAAAGCGCAGCTTATGGGGGAACTAAATGCTAAAACATGTAGAAAAAGGTGCCTTAATGGTGTTCAATAAGGATCTTGATGATTTTGATCATATGTATTACCAGATTTACAAGTCTTCTATTGCTTTTTTGAAGCTCTTTGAGGAGCTTTCCTTTTGTGTTGATTTTGGTGCCCCCCTGTGGACAAAGCCTCCTGTCTTCACTGATTTTGTCATACTATTGAAAATTGAGGGGGAGAAGTTGGAGTTGGGCTTAAAGGTGACATATCATGCAAAATTGACTTTTTAATGGTTCTTTACCTGAAATATGTTTCCCTGGCATGTCTACAAACCCCCCGAGAATGAAAAAAATCCATTCTGCCCCTGTTTTCATTTCTACACCTTTCTGTAAATGTGTGTGAAACGAGCCGTTTCAGACTTCCGTGTTTTTGTTACGTAACAACAATATCCGGTCTGTCAAGGAGTCAGAGCTTGGAGCTTGTTCAGCCCATAGACTGTATAAAATAATACTGAATCCCCCCTCCGTTTTTCATTCCCTGCACAAATGTGTGCTAACAAGGAGCTTAGGAGGGAGGCATGCTAGTTGTAGGCTGTCTTAATAAACACAAAGGTCGGTTTTACTCCCCACGTCTGCAGATTTGAAGATCTAGTGGATGATTTTTATTTATCATAGATAAGTGCTAGCGCTAGTTAGCATAGCTACATGTCGTAGCTGTGTACCAAGACACACGTCGACATACTGACAAATAAAACAACAAGAAACAGAATCTGGAAGGTCCCGCTGCCTTTCTGGCAGAGGTCGGTTTTACTCCCCACGTCTGCAGATTTGAAGGATTAGTGGATGATTTTTATTTATCATGGATAAGTGCTAGCGCTAATTGGCATAGCCACATAGCTACATGTTCATAGCTGTAGCTGTAGCTGTGTACCAAGACACACGTTGACATACTGACAGATAAAACAACAAGAAACACTAAATCTGTGACCAATCCTTCATAAAAGGTCCTGCTGCCTTTCTGGCAGATGTCGGTTTTACTCCCCACGTCTGCAGATTTGAAGATCTAGTGGATGATTTTTATTTATCATGGATAAGTGCTAGCGCTAGTTAGCATAGCCACATAGCTACATGTTCGTAGCTGTGTACCAAGACACACGTCAACATACTGATAAATAAAACAACAAGAAACACTAAATCTGTGACCAATCCTTCAGAAAGGCCCTGCTACAGGCGCCCCTCCGTCAGGATCAGATTCAGAGGGTTGAAGTAACGCGATCTCTGAGCAGCCGTGTATATTCAGCCAACATGTAAACATTAGATCAACGTGCTGGAGAGCCGAGGCACATCCACTTCCGGAGGGGGCGTGGTCAGAGGGAAAACGGAGTGTTCTGATGAGGAATGAAGAAGAGGACTTTTCAGGCATGCCAAAATCTGATTTCAAAGTGTTTTTTTGAGCATAAACTTTAAAGACATGTTTTGGGGACCTCTTAGACCAATATATATTGATGAAAAAAGCGTGATATGTCCCCTTTAATATAACTACTGAATTGCATGGTAGCTTATAATATTTCGATGACATAAGTTATAAACTTTATACAACATATAAAGACAGAAAGTTATAACCTTTACACCTTTAAACTTAAGTCTAAAAGTTTTTAATGTGTATTTTTATAAAATCGAAAAAAATCAAAATGTGGGCATCTTCTTCTTTTTCTGAATTTCCAGCAGGCTGTATGATGTGGAGTCTGATGCTGCCTCAAGAGACAGGTGGATATCCTGCAGTGACCCATCGGAAATATCAGTAAATTCAAGTAAAATACAGACTTCGCTTATCCAGTGCAAATGCGCAACACGAAAGCCTGATTTATATTTCTGTGTTGAATCGACGGCGTAGCCTACGCAGACCGCATGCCCTGTGATTGGTCCACTCTGCAGCATTGTATTTCCCGCATTTACAGCACTTCTGGGATCCCCACTCATTGGCCACACATCGGTCGTGTATTTCTTCTCCTCCTCTCTATACTTAATGTAATCATGTCTGTATGATAAACAGCAACATGTATCAGCTGTAGATTAACATAACACGCTCTGAATCGCTGTGGAAAAGTAAACAGAGGTCATAGCGGGGGCAGAAACAGGCGACCCAACTATCAGAGAGACTGCACTGCCTTCAAGCGTTTCGGCGGAGTATTGCTGCGCGTCACGGACACATCGACGCACAAGTATGTGGTGCTCATGTCCGCGTCGACCACTGCGCAGAAGTATAAACCAGACTTAAGCAATGAGGTCACGGGGTAATTCACAAATTATAAGTGGTACCATGCAAACAGGGCTATGTTCGATTCCCACATGGTTAAAAACACAGACGTCCTCCACAGTTATTAAAATTCATCAGAGATTTTCAGGGGTAATACTAATCCAGTGTGAATCAGGCTTATGTCAAAAAAGGCATCAGTATTAATTTCAGTTTTTTTCATAACCAGTTAAAAATCCCTTACTGTAGCTTTAATGCAAGTTTCTTGACTCAGCCAGAAAATGTTAGTGCAGCAATTCTATTTCCATCAAATGATCCCCATCATTCTGTGGTATTATCCCTTTCACTTCACAGGAGCCAATTGTGAGCCAATAAATGAGCAGCAGGGTTTTTATATGGCTCTTTTTATATGATCCATTCATCAGCGTGATGGAAACAGACACCCCTGATTACTTTATCCATTAACAACTTCTGTATTGATCTTCCAGAAAATCTGTTATTTCAAAATAGGTATTGATGTTGTGATGTAAAATTACACACACTCAAATAGAGGCTTCTATCTTTATCATCCACACCTTAAGTCTTATTAATGATCAACAAAAATGTGTGAAATATACTTTATTGCATCTCTGTTCTCACCATGTCCTGTGGCGGGGGAAGCTCTCCATGTTCAGGATCTCCTTGACGGACATCACGTCAGCAGGGATGATAGGATAGAAGTCAGAGTAGGAAGCCTCCTCATCACTGTTGTATTTGGAAAAATAAACCTGGTTAACATAATGTATCATGCATATCATCGAATGACACAGGGGGAAGATGAAGGAATAAATATTTCCCCTTGTCATCCTTCACACATATTTAATGTGTTGATGGAGAGATTGGGCGTTTATATTAGCATGCCTTTTTATTTTGTTACAGCACATTGAAAATTATTCAATCATTAGTTCACTAACCATTATTCCCCTCTGCCACTAGAAAGCAGCAATGTCTGTCCTATTCTCAGTGTGAACAGCAGAGGTGGCTGTATGTCAGGCAGAGCTGTTGTTGAAGGCAAACATTGAACACTCCAGACTGAAAACAACTTCGATACTCTGTCTGTGCTGGACCACGGTGATGTCTTGTACATGAATGCTTCTTCAGAACTTACATGTGATGGACACCATGTATCATGGAGCACTGAGGTCCATCACCAATTTTAAAGCTCTAACTCAACTCACCACTGTTTGCTGTATTAAGGTGTTGGTTGGTCTTCCTAGTCTGCACGTAGAGTGAAACATTGACATATTGTTATTTACAAGTTTATTTTACGTCTGCTCAGAGGAGAACGGGAACTTATAATCTTCGATACCAGGAACTTCCTTACCATCTGTTCCAAAGGTCAGAACTGAGATGGGAACTGCTGCTCGTGTTAATACTAAAACAGCAGAAACTAAAGGACCTGATCTCATTGGATGCTTTTACAGTGCTTTTTGAGGAAGACACATCCAGTTGATGTGCTACTTAACCCTTCTGCTATGTTGCGGGTCAAATCGACCCTTTTTAAAGTCTATTTTAGGTAATATATGCCTTCCAAACCAGCTAAATACAACATCAAAACCTGGGGAGCATGTGACAGAAATTGTGTCGTGTTAATTTATCAAAATCCCTTCATAAAAAAAATAAAAATTCAAAATGTAAAATAAAATAAACAAAAGTCTTTGGCATGTAAAACTATTGTATTTATGTTTAGAGCTTTCCAAAGCACATTAATAAGAGTTTTAACAAGGATTTTAATGAAAAATGAGTGAGTTATCCTCACTGAACCATGATCTGTGAGGATTAAAGAACACCAACGGACTACATCTTGATGTAAATGGTTTGTAATGGAATTAAAAATTAGATAAAAAAAAAATGTGTATTGGGATTTGTTTGGGTTCTAACACTTTCGGATAATTGAATAAGCCCCGGGTCAAATTGACACAGGAACATTACTGCTGTTCCAGAGAAACGAACATAACAGGAGGGTTAATATATATTCATAATTTTGATTGACTTGTTCTACTTTTTACTCTGTTTTTAAATGTATTATAACCGCCTTTTGTGTCATGTTTGTACCTATGGCTGCTCTTTGTTTGTTGAAAACCACACTAGCTATGCTGCTGCCATCTTGGCCAGGACGCTTGAAAATTTTGTTTTTTCATATCAATGAGTTTCCTGGTTAAATAAAGGTTCAAAATAACAAATAAATAAATAACAATGTTTGCCTCTGAGAAACCATAATCTAACAAAACAACATAATCTGCAAAAAGAGAGATTACCATAACAGATGGACCTGTTATGGTAATCTCTCTTTTGAAATACAATGTCAATATTGTTTCTTGATACCTTCTGTCAAACTGCAGCTCTGGGGTAAGACACCAAGTGTGGTTCACTGTGTTTTAAAGCAGATTTGTCACTGATCCGTTCAAACAGTTTGTGCTCATATTCAAATAAAAAAATCCCACAATTGGTTGTCTTCCCTTGACAAACAGAGAGTTAGGAACAAGTTGTCAGTTACAATGGTTGCACTGTTGCCGCTGGCTACAGTTTTGTATTTCACAGCTGCTGGGCATAATCTGTCTATGTAGTCTCTTCAGTTTGATTTCTATCCAAAACACATGGTGCAACACTCCCGCAACTGTATCCTGATACATTATCTGACAATTCAACTTAGTGTCCTCTAGTATTTTACCGGTTAGTGGGGTTTGAGAAATGAGGAAAGCAGTGGCATCAAATTTGTAAGTAATCAAATAATTAGAATGTTCATTTGTGCAGCTACACTTCAGATCACAGTTTTCAAATCCCACACTTTGGACTGTTAATTGAATAAATGCACTTCATTCCTTTCCAACGTTTTGTTTTCACTGGCTATGGCTGCTGAATTTTCTCATTTCACCATCCAATGGCAGCAGAACAAAAAGCTCATTTTGGACTCTGGTATTAAGTACTGATACACGATGTAAAGCCCAAGCTTAATGACCTGTTTTCTTTATATGACCATCATCAGCTGCTTCTTCTCTGCGTGTTCCACTTTCGCTCACACACACACACACACATGCTATTGTCTATAGGGAGTTTATATAATCAGGAGAAACATTGGCTGCTGATGTAAGCACAGGCAAATGATGACAAATGATGTTTATGAGCCAGAGGGTTTTGGATCGGAGCCAACAGGTTGTTCATGGTACAATGGCAATTTTAATTGTTGGCGGCATCGTAGCATGCAATCAACTGCAATGTTCGGTTTAAAACCCACATTGTGTTCTTTGTCAACGGGCTGTAAAGCTGTTTGTGTTCCAGATGATGGACTGGAGCAAAAACTGAACATGATGAGCCAAACGTGGACACATACAGTTAAGTAATAACAAACCAGAGGCAGTGCCAGCTGCTGTCTCTTTAGGGACTTCAAGTATTTCCTTCATCATGAACATGTAGTCGAGAACGAGGAGACACAGATACAGACACAATAGGTGCACATATGTAATGCTACACTGAAGTATGAGCTCTCCATTTAAAGCACCAACAATAAACTGGGGTGGGCTTCACTATGTGCCCCCCTATAAACAGGAGAGGGGCATTAATTGTTAGCGACAAGGGCACTCGAGGCGATGAAGCTGAAAGGAATTTTTGTAACAAGAGATGCAGTAAATTTTGCTCTCTCTGACTGCTGCACCTTTCACATGATAAGAGTGATAGGGTGTTTAAAGTCTAAAAGCTGTCCTTGATTTGATATCAATGTGCTTATTCTATGTAATACAACAGCTGCATTGAAATCAACATAAAGTAACTTGAGTCTCAAAGCTTATGAGCCAGAGCTCAAAGTTTACCTGGGTATGTATAACTGTTGTTGCTGTTAATAAGTAGCCTAAGGCATTACTTTCAATAAGCCATCTCACTAATGGCAATGCAAATTGACATGACTTCTCTTTTTCTTTTGTTCGAAATTTCCCCATTTCGCAGCACTCAGGGGACAACTTCTGCTTTTGCCGTCTTATTTGTCTCTTTTCCTTTGTTCAGTTTCCCTCTGAGTCTATGCTTATAGGTGCCGTTTGAATAATAGAGTGCAAAGCGTGTGGCTGGGCAGTATCTCTTGAGTACATCTCACAGATCTATAAACACACACACACAAAAAGGCACACACATAAGGGGGAACATTCACACACTTGTGCTGTGGTGCATGTAAGTAAATACTTTGGAGTTTCTGCTGTAGCGTGCAAGAGAGGGAGGTCGTGCACTTTATGTGCTATGTTGTTTTTAACAGGCTTCCTCAAAATATTAACTCTGTGGAACAGTGGAATTTAAAAAGAGGATATTTTTCAGAGCACCTGATGTTCTGCTGTAATTGTTGTGAGCTTGTCAACAACTTGTACTGGGAATAGTGATACCTCAGGTACAAACAAGCAGCACTAAACCAAATAGGCAAACTGTCTCCTTCCGTAGTTTTGTTTTCCAAATCTTCCCAGAGGACACTTATTTCAGTCTTATATTAGATTAAATTTGAGTCTGCTGTTAGAACAAATTCTGCATTGCATCTGCTGTCCCTTTTTTTAGCAGAGAGAGCTCAGAACTCTAAATTTGGCTCAACTAAGTTTAATGGAATAATCGCTTATTCTTATCATTCCTTCAGAGAAAATGGGTTGAGTTCCCTTTATTCTACAGTGGAGATTGCAGACCCACAGGTTAGCTAATTTAATAATTCCCTGCAGCAGGGTGGGGGGGCGGTGGAATGAAGGCAAATTTGACTGGAGACTATTAGGGCAAGACCAGAAGGGATTTCTGTTAGATCTCACTGGAATCACCTGGGACTGCTGTGGTATCTGCTTTTACATTTGTCTTCTCCTTTTTTTGTCTTATGCCTTCGTGCAATTTAACAGGTCTACTTCTTAATATTCAGTGACTGCAGGTGTAGAAAGATACATACATGTCCTCAGAATTTAATGGAGTAGATTTCTGATATTTCATTTAATAACCATTCATGTGAAATTAGGTATAAACAGAGAACATCTGAGGTGAGACTTTCATTGAGTAGCTGTTCTCAAACTTTAAATCATGCCACATTATTTTTCCCAGTCTGTGAGGTTTACCTTGTTGTCAGGGTGTTTTTGGGGTCGACTGAAGCTTGAGTTTTTTTCTATTGCAAAAAAAACCCCATTACCTGTGTACCTCATAAAGGACTCAATTTGGACGTCATTGTCTGTCCTTCTCTGCCCTATCCAAACAGAAGCAACAAATCCACATCAAACTACCTTTTGTATTTACCTCTGGATTGTTTTCTCGCCTGCTGTTTCCAATGTAAGAAAGTGGAGCCAATTTGGATGTCTGACTGTCATTACAGTAACCTTCTGCCACTTCCTTTGTCTTGGTTTAATCTTGATATCTATAGAGAATTGTTGTGGCTCAAGCTGTTTGCATTTATGTGGTCCTATTATGCTGCTGTTCATATTTGTCTTTCAACACACTGGTTGAGTGGAACAGCAGAGAATGTCCTTGCAATAACACTGCTAACCACAATGCAACTGGGGTGTAACTGCAAGACATGTTGTCTTGATTCACTCAACAACCAGTTTTAACTGGTAGAGTGTGTGTGTGTGTGCAAAGCAAAGTCATATTAATATCATGTTAAATCTTACAAAGCAACAATTAGATACATTTATAAATTGCTCCTGAAAGATGAGAAATAGTTGTAAAAGTTATGTCTCATTCTTTCACTTTCTTGTAAAACAAATGTATCTTTCCAGCCAGTGTTGAGATGCTTAAACATCACTTCAGGACTTCAGTTTATACACTGTTTGTTAACATTGGCATAACTAAATGTTTTGGTCCTTCATACTTAAGATGTTTAATAGTTTTTTTGCTATTCAGACATTTCTGTTCAATTTATTCTACTGTATAAATACAATTTATGGTTGCACAACAGATCTGACATCTACAAACAACACCAAGACAACAAGACCAACCCACCACGCTGCATGCCAATGATCCGTCACAGGGATGCAATAAGTATATTTACACTGATGCTGACAATCTATTACAGCACTATACAGTATGATACCATACCATTCGACACAAAATGATAGGATACAACTAGGACACGACTGTATACGATAGGATAAGATGCGATATGCTATGATACACTTAAGTGTCCCGCAAGATAAATTTGTCTTGGACTTCGATGCGGTTCATATGTAACTGTGGTGTCAGTCACAGAGATGCAATAAAGTCTACAATAAGGTATGGTATGACTATGATACCATACCGTGCCATACTGTACAATATTGCACCGTTCCATACCTTACTGCACACTTAAGTGTCCTCTTAGGAAAAATTTGTTTTGAACTCAGTCCTTCATACTTTTAGCTGTAGCCAGGCATCAGCTACATGGATGCAAAATGTACTTTTATTTTGGTACTTATGATATGATACGATCAGTACGACACGTTATAATACGATATAATACGATCTATATAAAATAGTTTAGTGTCCCCTTAGATCATTTTTTTTGGACCCCACATGCTGCACACATTTAGCTTCCTCCACAGTAGTATTAATGAATAAAAACAATATACATAGAAACAGAGAAAACAAACAGAAACAGCATAAATTGCACATTGCCCAAGTTACACAAATGCAGAATAAAACACAAAATAAATCAATAAAAATAAGCCTCAAGAAGCATTACTGTATCATGATAGAGTTTGGCACATATTACTTTTAAAGCAGTTTAGTTTGCATTGGGGAACTTGATATCTCCTGCCTGTGTTGTTTTGGGTTTATTGTGGTTTGCTGCTTTAGAACCCAGTCTTATAGGTTTGGATCAGTTGGACTGTAGAATGATCCCAATTTGGCAACTTAAAGTGCATTATGCTGATTGTCTTTACTTCCATCTCAAGAAGTTGAATAAGTAAATAATGGACTTTCACCTGTTATGGATGTTTTTTATCCTTTAATACTTTTACTAAATGACCACTGGCAAACCTTCACGGCCTCCCCTGATCTTTTTTAACTCACACAAACTGATGTCTGAGGAGTATTTTTTCACCTGGAAGTGAAGGTCTTCTTCTTGATCTGGGAGGACAGCTGCATGCTGTGAGACATCTGGGACGACTGCTCCTCCTGCTCTCGCTTCATCACCATCCTGGTTTCCATGGTAACCCCCCTACTGGCACCTGTGGAGGGAGGGGAATGCTCGGAGTGAGGATGCAGATGTGTGTAGGAGGCAGTGATGTACAAAGTCAATGGAAGTCAGTCAGACGCTGCAGAAACATAACCACATTATGTCTGTAAAGGCATCTTGTTTGCACAGAATTATGAATCAGTTTCTCACCGTACCCCCTGAGCATGGTCACTGGGCCCAGAGGATGCGCTATGGAGTATGCAAATAGGCCTCAGAGTGCCGATATCTAAAGGAACACAGTTTTTGTGATGTATTGAAGGGCCTGGTGACTGCGAGACACAACAGGGTGCGACTAAATACATTGTACTTTTGAATCAATACCCGCTGTAATTACATCCATTACATCCTTGATCCACATTAATATGTATCAAACTTGTGTCAGCGTCTGATTTCTATCGACAAACAAGCAGCAAACACACCTAACATTAATGGGTTTCGATTCAAAATGTCATTAATGCATTTAGGGAAAGAAAATCAGAGTCTGAAATTCAATAGTCAGCGCTGTGAAAGGGATGCAGTCTTTAAATATGGATTTTCTTTTTTTGGAATGTTTGGAAAATACTTAACTTTCAGAATCGCTGCTTAATGATTAACTTCAGAGTTTATTTTACCATTTATCTTTTTGATTAATGGGCTTAATCCTCCATAAAACATCAATGAAACATGCAGTCTCATTATCACAGAGCCCAAGGTGGCACCTTCTTTTTTTTTTTTGTCCAGCTGCTTGATCAAACTTTGGCTGGATGCTGCAAAAGTTTGGCTTTTTTTCTAACTACATTAGGAGTTCTTGTGGATGATTTACTAAATGTCCCAACTTCAAACAGCAATCCACATTGTTATTGACATAGCTCTTAGATTCCATTCCAGCGGAAAATTTTACTGCTCAAGGTTTTCTCTTCTAAGTCTCCAGAGACAAAATTGAGATTCTCACTTCAGCCTCATTCAAGTTTCAAGTTGTTCTCATTCATTTCTCATTAGTTTCTCCAAAAACTCACTAGGAGAAATAGTTCAGACTATGACATGAGTCTTATTTGAGAGATCTCATTAATGGCTATTTTTCTTCTCTTTTTTAAATTATAATTTTGGCCTTTTTGCCTTTATTTGACAGGACAGCTGAAGAGAGACAGGAAATGTAGGGAGTAGTGAGCGGGGGAAGACATGCAGGAAATGGTTGACCGGCTGGGAATCGAATCGACGAGGACTGTAGCCTCTGTATGTGGGGCGCTTAGACTGCTAGGCCACCAGCGCCCAAAAGAATCCACTCCTTTAATTGTAATAATCTGGCTAAATCTGGTCAGCCCTTTTGTGGCCCATATTTTAAATAGATCGTCTGTCATACCTGGTACGAAATCTCTATCTTTTGCAATTTCTCTCAAATACACTCAATCTTTGTGAAGTCGTTTTGTTCCAAACAGACTTGTAAAGGAATGACCATATAATGAAGTCAAAGAAGAGATCATAAATAGATGATCTTGCAAGTGGTTCAAATGTTTTAATGAGAATTGTAAGTTTGTGGACAATTACATTGAAATCTTAATTTTGTAGGGCACTATAAATGTTCATGAAAAGATGAGCTCAGGCTCTTTCTTTGCTCCATCTGAGCTCAACTTGAGACACAAAAACTGAGTCTGGCAAAAGCAAATGGATGAGGTTAGATTGAGACAATTGAGAGAGCTCCCTGATTTCTCCACCTGAGCTCAAAAGGAGTCACAACACTTGAGAAATACCTGAGAATCATTTCAGATTTTGACCAGATCTCCTTTTGAACTGAAAGGGAGACTAAGCTGAGACTTTTTGCAACTTTTTTCTGAAGGCAAGAATGAGAAACAGGAGACATACGCTTTAGTCTCATTTTGCTTTCGAACAGATCTCATTGTTGTCTAGGAGACATAAATGAAACACTTTTGAGATCTCCTCTCTAAATTTCTTTTCCTACGGGATGTTTCATGTGCACTTGTCCATGTGAGTCCAGCATTACTAATTTTACACCACTGTGAATGTCCAGTTTGTTTCTCTGTGTTGAGAAAAGGTGTGTTTCAGTCCCATGTAAAAATGAATCACCCCTTTGTAGGTTGCTAAGCCTCTTACAATTCATCAGCTGAGGTCCGCCATGCTGCTGCCCACACCCTGCCCATCATTAATCATGCGACTGCTCTGGGGAAGTAGATGCAGAACGCACCCAACAAACAGAATCAGGTCGCACCTGAGTGATAGCTTCATCCACCTAATCCCAATAGCAAGCACCTGTGTTAGCGGCATAAACAAGTCATTTGTTATTTCTCCTCATCTTCTACAATTACTCAGCAAGTTAGCTTACACACTAATGTCCTAGCAGGGAAGCTGATTCTCCTCTTGCCCTTTTTATGTCTCACTGTTGTGCGTTGTTTGATTGCTGTTAATGGAAGGGTCAGCTTCTCCAGTTATAAAACTGATCTGTCACCATTGGTAGGTCTGGATCTCAGGCTCCCAGTAAGATGGGAGCAAAATGAAAATACGGCTCCATTGAACACACACTGAGCATCTTTTAGCCTGTTGAGTGAATTTAGTTTCCAGGTATCTGATAATGTCAGAAACACTGAATCAAAAGAAAAAAACAACAGAGTAGGTGTTTCTTCTCTGCTGGTTGAAGGGAAATGTTTCGTCTGAGCACGGCAGGAGCTTCTTTTCGCCATCGCTAAAGAGTAGTTAAAAGCTTTGTCCACTGAGGCCATCAAAAGGCGAGACCATTAAGAGATGAACGAGCTGGAGAAACAGGAAAAGATGAGAGAGAGAGAGAGAGAGAGAGAAAGCAAAAAGAAACCTCTCTGATGAAACTAAAGACAGAGCAATGATTAATGTTATTTTAAGGGTATTCGAGGCATGTCATGGAGCATTTTAGCCCTGGTTGGTGTGGTTTTAAATCTCTACTGAGGAGTAGCATCAGTAGTACGCATCAGATCCTGTCTTAAGGCCAAAAACATTACATGCCATCTGTTTTAGATGAAGGCTGTGTAAAGAAAATCCCACTCACACTTTCTTCAAAGAAACACGTGAAGTCCTCTGTGTGTCGAAGATCTGTCGGACGGAAATATCCCACTTCCTTTTCCTCCTACCTGTCTGTCTCTCTCCTTAAAGATCTGACTCAGTCTCAGCTGTCTCACCTCTCACTATCTCCTCTCTCTCTTTGTGTCTGTCTGCGTCAGCCTCACTCTCTCCTCTCTCTCTGTCTCTGCTGATGAAGCGATGAGGGTGACCCTGAGCACAAAGTGTCCTTCAGTGCCAAGAATGTGGACAACACAATGCTCTCTCATTCTTAAGTTGGTAAATATAGACCAATGACACCTCCCCTGCGCACACACACACACGCTCAACTTTACACAACAGTAAGTCCTAAACAGACTCACACACACACACAGGGGCACATCATCGCCATCAGTCAGATCGATTTACAGACAGCCTCGAGTATGAGCCGCTAAGAGATGTCACAATGGCTCCCTGTACAATAAAAAAATGCTGGACCAACTGACCTGAGCAGCTGAAAGGAACAGCTGGAACTGCCTCAGGAGGACAACTAGCGGCGCTGGAACTACAAATGTCTGCTCAATAACTGTCACTAAAATAAATATATATTTAAACAAGCCTTTCAGCGCTATCCCACCTGGGTACAAATAATGCAGAATTAAAAGTTAAGATGTGACAAGTGTTGAGACAGAGGGCTGTAGGGAGAGAGGGAAGAGGGGACTGTAGTAGAGGAAAGGGAAATGAGCAAGCCAGCTGGACTGACATGGAGTAAGAATCGGTTCCCTCTAATTAAAAAATCTTATTAAAAATCTGACCTTTGATTCCACTTTTGAAAGCACAAGGCTAATGATGCTGGAGGCAACACCTGAGGCACTTTGGTTTCTCTTAATTCTTTAACTCCCTCTTTGTCCGCCTTTATACTCTGGCTAAAAATAACGTGCACGAAATTACTCGAAAACAAACAATGTAATTTCACTTCATTGTAGAAAGATGCAATCGAAAATCATAAAGACCTAGCAATATATGTTGATTCTGCTCACCTCAGAGGCCTGCAGTAGATATCTGTATTATTCGTCCACTTAACTAGAGATGTAACGGTGCAATGTGAGAGCGTTAAAAAATGTACGCAAATAAGGGATGATTTTGTTAAGTAGGATGAAAATCATCATCATCAATATATTTTTTACAGTCCTTATCTGAATCCATAATAGATTGCAATCAGCTGTTGATAACTACTAGAGCTGTTGTTCTCAAAGTGGGGTCCTGGGACCCCTGGGGGTCCGCGAACCATAGCGTGGGGGTCCGTGAAATAATTGGAATAAATTTCGAATAAATTGTTAAATGGTGCTGTCATTACAAAACAGCATATACACCATTGTTATGATACCATTTGGTGGCTCGAAGGGATATGTGAGTCTTGCTACTTTTAATTTTCTGAAAGCGTTTAAGATCAATTACTTGAAAAGTATAAATGCTGTCATGTTGAGTCCACAAGGAATGAAATGACCCTCTGTTTTAAAGTATACAAGTGGTATTGATACGTTTTACAATACAAATAGTTCAAAGGGCAACTAAGAGTGCAAATGGTAGTAAGCATGTGCTTTAGTGATGGGAAGTTCGGCTCTTTTCAGAGAGCCGGCTCTTTTAACTTGGCTCCCTCAGAAGAGCTCTTTTGACTAACTAACGGCTCTTCATTTAGGATCTTTTGTAGCCGTATGTTTTACCACAACTTTGCAAAAATAATGGTTCGTGTGTTGAAAACCCTTTTATGTACGGTGTGGGTTGTGATTAGGATTAGGGTTGTGATTAGGATTAGGGTTGGGGTTAGGGTTAGGATCGTGATTAGGGTTAGGGTTATGATTAGGGTTAGGGTTGAAATAAGGGTTAGGATTGAGATCAGGGTTAGGGTTAAGGTTTTGATTTGGGTTAGGGTTAAGATTATGATTGGGGTTATGGTTGTGATTAGGGTTAGGTTTGGGGTTAGGATTAATGTTAGGGTTGTGGTTAGGGTTAAGATTATGATTAGGGTTAGGGTAAGTGTTAGGGTTAGGTTTAGGATTAGGGTTAGGGTTAGGATTAGGGTTTGGGTTTGGGTTTTGATTAGGGTTTGGGTTTGGGTTTTGATTAGGGTTACGATTAGGGTTAGGGTTAGGGTTATGATTAAAGTTAGGTTTAGGGTTAGAACCAGAACCAAACTTAAGCAAACAGAACCGGAACCAAACTTAAACAAACAGAACCAGAACCAAACTCAAGCAAACAGGACCAGAACCGAACCAGAACCGAACCAGAACCGAACCAGAACCGGATCAGAGCCGGACCAGAACCGGAACGGAACTCAAGCAAACACAACCAGAACCAAACTCAAGCAAACAGAACCAGAACCAAGTCAAGCAATCAAGACCAGAACCAAACTCAAACAAACAGAACCAGAACCAAACTCCAGTAAACAGAACCAGAACCAACTCAAGCAAACAGAACCAGAACCATACTCAAGCAAACAGACCCAGATCCAGACTCAATAAAACAGAACCAGAACCAACTCAAGTACACAGAAAAAAGAACCAAACTCAAGCAAACAGAATCAGAACCAGTACCAAACTGGAGCAAATATTATTAAAGTCCCCAGTTCAGGTTGGCATTGAGAAAATTAAGATGCATCAGCTTGGATGGGCTGATCCGAATTCTCCTCTCAGTGAGTATTTGCCCTGTCTTTGAGAAGAACCCTAACCCTAACCCTAACCCACTGAGAAGGAACAGATGAAGCCACAATACACAGCATCCCCTCCATCACCTGTATCCTATATCCTCACATGTGATTGGGCACCAATCAAAACAAAGTTCTGCTGTGAGCAGAGCTGGGGCTGAGCACTGTGAGAGCTAAGCAGCAAAAGGGAAAAACTGTGAGCCGTCTCTCTCTCAATGCGAGCCGGCTCTTCTGATTCACTATAAAGCATCGTCTGTCAGAGCTTTTGATCATGACACATCCCTAATGTGCTTAATCTGTGTTCCAATTATGAGGGGGTCCTTGGACAATTTTCTCACCTGTAAGGGGTCCCTGGCTCCAAAAAGTTTGAGAACCCCTGCCTTAGACCTCCTATGTTTGTAAAAACGTCTTGAGATAACGTTTGTTGTGATTTGGCTCTATACAAATAAAGATTGATTGATTGATTGAACAGTATTGGCATCATTTACTCTTAAACTATACTTCTAGTGAAAGTTATTTTTCCCATTCCCTTCTCTGATTCTACTTGTACTTTTGCCTCATTGTCTTTATTATTTCATGTCCATGCGCCTGTCTCATTGAGCAGAGTGGATTGTCTAGTAGAATTCATTTGTGTTTTATTGATATCAAATTCAATGTTTTTGAAAAGTTCTCATTTCAGTTTTTTTAAGTTTTGTAAAAATTATTTCTGTTGTAGTTTTAGATTTATCATCTGGGTTTTCTTGATCGCCTGACTTTTGTGTTCCAGTGTGTGCTCTCGTGTGTCCAGCAGTGCTTACTGAGAAACTGAAGCACACAGAAGCTTCAATTAAGCGGGGCATTACTCGAGGCTGCAGCGATATATGGAAAGATAAGGTTTATTTATAAGCTTTTAGTAGCCACACCTGCCCCTGGAATATCAGCAACACAATACAAGCTACTGTTGCTAGGCCGTCTCGTTTCATCATACATTAACAGTGACTGTTAGACTAAGAATAACTTCTGGGACAAAGCAGCTGAGGGCAACCTTTATTAGTCTATTAGAAGACTCCTCAGCTTCCAGGAACTGCTAACGTCCGTGTTGTTTTCTGTTTCTTACTTTCTTTTTTGTATAAAAAGGGTAGTCGCTGGATTTTTGAGGCTTAGAGGAAAGTTTCTGAAGTACTGCCAAGCTTAAAAACTCAACCAGAGCAGCTTCTGTGTGTTTAATGCCTGGTGTCTGTAAACCTAATTATGCAAATCAATGTGGTCACACTCCCAAAACACCTGTTGCACAAAATACGTGATGAGTCATGCATTTAACAGGTCTAACATGTATGGCAAGCCAACAAGGACTAGATATTTCCCGCACACTCAGAACAGCGTCTCCCTTTGTATAAATCATTAATGCCTATTCACAATTCATGCTCGCTCTGTGCTTTTATTCGCATAAATTATGAATTAAAAAGCCAGAGTCAGTGTTGACACCGTGGCAAACATTTATTCCCTGTTGGATTCTCTTGCATTTTATCTGCACCTCACAGATGCAGAGGGTATCGTACTCTTTAATGCATGGGACACTGTGGAGAGGACAGCTGTGATATCCCAGCTGTATTTGATGCCACATCCAGGTCACTTTGCAGGGAACAAGTCACAGGAGAGGAGGATGTTTGAACAACTTTAAAGGGTTTGAACGCCCACGTTGAGTACATTGTTTTTCTTTTAATTTAAAAGTCAGCCATGAACTTTAACAGCTTTGTGCAGAGTTGATTGTACTACTTGTAATAAACTCACAATTCTTATATGTCCTAAAATGCTGAAATCCTTAGGTTGGATTCACTGTTTGCAGCTAGAATATTCGCTTATAAGGATGCAAGTTTTGATATAAAGTCTGAGATCATGTTGCAGAGAAGTTCCCTGTTTCTGTAATAATGACTTAAAGGCATATGTTAATGTATTTCCCTCATCGGTTTGCAGCTCATGTTTACAGTAAATCTTGAATGACATGAGCCAGAGGCCAAGATATGAAGAGGTATCAGACAAATTCTACTTTGCAAGCATGCCATGAGTTCTTTGATGTGGGGTTCATTCTAATGTTCTGACAAACAACTCTTTATTTTGATATTTGATAATGAAAATGACAAAATTACATATTTTTCTACAATTGTGCAAATCAAAGGAAGCTTATATTCTTTCATCGGTTTCCCCATTTGTTGTTTCTGAGCAGCCACCATAAAGGCCTTAGATTGACTGCCTGTCTACACATTATTGTCATTCTCATGCTGGAAACTCTTCTCAGTGTTCAGCTGCCATCTGTCACTTTCAAGTCTGCAGCAATCATTTTTTCCACGGGGGATTGTCTCGGTGGAAAGTATAATATTAAGAAACTTTCTTTTCATCCTCTAACCCACCGGTGACGGGGCCCAGAATAGACCTTAATGGACACCAAAGACTCCTGGATGATCCATCATTCCCCGGCCTGTCTTGACAGCTGTTTTCGTGCCTTTTTCTAATCAAGGACCCATTAAGAGCTCATTAAAATGCAAGAGAGGAAATGGAGGGGGGGCGAAGTGATTGCATCCAATTACATGCAGACTTCGATTTGTCAAGTTATGTGGTCTGAGAGAGAGGCAGGTTACTTGCTCAGTGGGAGTGGCAGGAAAAGGGGCATCGTGTTGGGATTAACTTCTGCTACTTTATAAATACTTATGATTTACCCGAAACAAGTGGATGCTCCTTAACTCGGCATTGCATTGTTTGAAAAAAAAAAATAGGTCCTGTATGTGTAGGCTGCAGATATGTATACATCCTCATTTTATGTAGCATCATGTCAGTGGAAGACATTTAGAGATTACGGTACATTAAGATTATTACCTGGCTTTCTTACTGATCTTCCGGTTGTGTAAGATGCTTGATTCTGATTGGTCAAAACCCCTTGACAACAGTTGTTAACTTTTAATAACATGAGCAACACCAGAGGCAAAGTGATCACACGTCAAGTCAAATCAATCCGTGGAAAAAGAGTTCTGGCACATTTTGCTTCTGCTTGTAGACACTAGTGATGGGAAGTTCGGCTCTTTTCAGAGAGCCGGCTCTTTTGATTTGGCTCTCAAAGAAAAGCTGGATCTTTCGGCTCCCGAACGGCTCTTAATTTATGATCTTTTGTAGCCGTATATTTTACCTTAACTTTGCAAAAACTAATTGTTTGTGTGTTGAGAGACCCTTTTACATACAGTGTTTTTATGAGAAGCCTTATAATTGCCTAATTTTGTGCATTTATTCTGTTACAAAACCATTCTTACTTTTGTTTATTATTTTAATCAACTTTTTTATTGCACAAATTAACACAAAACTGCAAACATATCCACAGAACCAGAACCAAACAGAACCAGAACCAAACTCAAGCAAACAGAACCAGAACCAAACTCAAGCAAACAGAACCAGAACCAAACTCAAGCAATCATTATTAATGTCCTCAGTGCAGGTTGGCATTGAGAAAAATCAAAACAAAGTTCTGCTGTGAGCAGAGCTGGGGCTGAGCATTGTGAGAGCTAAGCAGCGAAAGGAACAAACTGAGCCCGCTCTTTCTTGATGCGAGCCGGCTCTTCTGATTCACTATAAAGCATCATTTCTCAGAGCCGCAGCTTTTGATCATGAAACATCACTAGTTGACACCGCAGACCGTACAGTGAGGTAAAACCGTTAGCATCAAAATTAATGTGGCTAAAACGCTGGTTTCGGTTAGCATGCTAATGTGGCTGGCTAAACAACATGGATGTTTACATCTTGGATCCTGTCTAGCATTCCTAGCAACAGAGAGGAGCAGGTGAGAGCAACTTCGAGTTACTGATCGCTACAAACAAACTTAAAACCATTAGCGGTGGTGATGATGACAGCAGTGTTCAAAGTCAGGACATTTGCCTCGTTTATTTTTGAAGGTGAGTCAACTGCAGAGCTCAGAGAAGAAGGAGAGCTGAATGAGGACAGTTTCATGTTAAATCGACCGCAACAGGCAGATAAGAATCCATCGCAATGAAATGCTCACTGCCGCGTAGTCACTGGGACTATCAATTAAAATCAATAATGATCTTTTAATCAAGTTTTTTTGCCAACGTGTTTGTATCCTAACTTAGGAGCCTTTAGGGTGGACGAAACTCCTCCGCTTGTCTCACCCTGTCAGGTTTCTATTTCCCATAAACCTGCTAACCATACATTATCCCTTACTAGTACTAGACAGTAGATCTATCCCACCCCTGACAAGGCACCCATGTTACATGTGATGAAAAACAAGAAGGATCCACATGCAGACAGCTGAGGATATTCATATAACAAAATCATAAGAGACAGACAAAACATACTCACAAAAAAGTCCAAAGTCCAACTCAATAAAAAAAAATACAAGCCAGAAACACTGGAAACACCTAGGGATGACGCAAACAAGACTCAATTAACAAAAGGAGAGAGGAAACAAAGATACTAAATACACACAGGCGTAATCAACACAGGTGTGACAAAAGACCCAGGTGAAACTAATAAGTGTAATCAAACAGGAGGGAAGCACTCAAGGGCAGGAAGTAAAATAAAACCAGACACACGAGGAACAAGCTATACAAACTACAAACACTGGAGACTGAACTAAGAAACACAACTGAAAATACATACACATGGATTACTGAACACAAGACATGAAACACGGAGGATGGCAACTGAAGTACACAGAACAAAACCAGAGTCACGATGAACAAGACAACACAAGGCATTATCCACAGAATAAACCCACACCTCAGATTTGATTGGGACTTTAAATAAGTAGGATTGTATCCTATAATAATCTGCTATAGAGAAACCTTTAAATTTAGTCATATATGGTGAGATTAGGAAATGTAGACTTAATCTTTTGATAGAGATTAACGGATTTTCAGCTATTGACTGCAAGATGCAGTGTGTTTTTGAGGTCCCCCAGAGGGAAGAAGGAACAGTTATACTGTTTGCGTTCAGCAAAGTCTACAATGTGCAGTTTCTGTGTTCAGCCGTTATTTCTAGTATTATTTGTTTCACCATGTGGACTTGTATGAGCTCAGCCAACTTATTCACTAAGTGCTAAGAGCTCTGCCCTACAGCGTAGCGTCATGAGATCCTATGGGGTTTCTCTCTACGGAAGCTGTCAACAAAGCAAACCCGGAAGTAAAACCCCATTTTTTAACCTCTAATAACTAACTAAAAAGGAACTTATACAAGACAACATATACATATTGAATTGAGTCATGCATTTTTTTTTTTTTTTCAGAGTTTTTTTTTTTTTTTACAGTAATTTAATTACAAGTTTTGGAGAAACCGGAGTATCCTGGAGTGCACCTCCTTCTTCTTTTACAACATTTCCTGATCCTGGTCCTTCTGGTTCCTGACCAGGGGCAGCTTGCACCTTCTTTATATGGACTCCAAGGTAGATAGATAGATCTTACATTCCCCATGGCAGTGGATGGAAGGAAAGGTCAATGTCGTCTCTTCTTAGCTTGCACATCAGTACCTGCACGTCATCCTTGCCTCCTTTTCCTCAGCTCGCAGGGAACATCGGGCCTTGTTTAGCATCAACATGCCACGGGCTGCTAACAGCTGATCTTGTGTGTAAACAATGCCACCATGGTTACACGTAGGATCTCCCGACACACACAGGAACACAAATAGTAAAAACACCACAGCAAACGTAACCAGTTTGGTGTCCATGGCCAACAAATGAGTCATTAAAAGTCACAACAGGCTCCAAATACAAAGATAACTAAACAGATATGGAAAAAAAAGTGGTAAAAAGAACAACGAAGAGAGAGCTGCTGCAACAAGCAGCCACTCGAACGGCGCTTAGCAATGGAATCTATGCTATTCAAGCAGACTATGCTTTTGCAGTCTTTAAACTGTCACACGTCTTTTTAGATTATCTGTAACAGTAAATAAGAAACAGCTACAAAGTAACTTCAAAGTAGGACAGAATCCCGAGCAGTGAGGCCTGCATATGTTTCAAAGGACCCAGTTATCTCCGAGTACCTTATCTGAACACATAACTCCGGAACAAGTTGGTTACAGCAGAGATAGGGTGAATCTTGGGCCACAGTCTTATAACTAAGATGACAAAAGTTATCCTCTCAACTTCTTCAGTTTCCGATAGGGTAAAATGTCTTCAAAGGAGATTTCCCCTTCCTCTATCTCTCCATGTTAGAACTTAACCTTAAATATGTATAGTGAATATAATAATAATTAGCCGATCTTTGCTGTGTATACCCAAAATTAGCCTTCTGAGAGCCTGCTTCGAAATTTAAACCTCAAAGGAGCCATTAAAAGTTAATGGGAATCTCTACCGATACACTCCGTCGAGAAAGTGTAAGGGAGTATTAAAGTAGGACACATTGCAGTGTGTGTTTTTATTTAAGTTAGGAAAGAATCAAAGTGTGCATGTTTGGATTTTGATCCTGCTTTAACTTTTCTGGTATTGATCGAAACGAACATTTCCCTGTACAAGAGTCAAAGCTGCTTGCCTCCCCTTGTGCTCTCAGTAGTAGAGACGGCTAAAGTGGCCATCCATATATTCATTGATCTGGGGCCGGCACACACCCTCTGCTGTGATTGAAATTCTATTTGTGAATAATCAGAGGGTTCATCCTGACTACTATTCCCCTTTTAAAGTTCCATCATGCCTGTAGCACTCAAGAGGGTTTGCCCTGCAATCTCCCATTCGATCTCCCCGGGACCAGGAGAGTTGAAAAAGTGGAAAGATAGCCTTCTGACAGAGAGAAAGAAAGAAACTGTCACTTCTGCCAGCCAAGCGAAGGGTGTTTTTCAGACGCCTGTCCAAAGTTAGATTGGAAGAAAGAAGAAAAGAGTATAAAGAGAAGTTGGAAACTTGCCTTGTGTCATGTCTTCCCATTTCAACATCAGAGACCAGAAAGCCTCTCTTTCCTCTGTCCAGCAATGCGTCATATGGAGGATTGGCTTTGAAAGGACTGTCTTGTTTCCCAGATTCAATCCTTTGTACCATTTTTCATCCCATTTCTCTTGGAGGTGAATGCCCTAAATTTTTCTTGACTGGCTCTAACCCAATTTCTTTTTGTCTCTCTACCTCCCACGTCCTCCCACTCACATGAGCTACTACACATATTCATTTCATTGCCATATTTTTGTGTTGGTTGAACTTTGCCGGTGCGTCTCAGGGGTCAGTACTCAGCTCTTGTTAAATCATCCTTTACATGTCTGCTTTTCCCTCTGTTCCTCTGTGAGCCCCGTTCTCACTTCAAGCGCAAAGCCCACTCCTATGTAAAGGGCGGCAGAGCTGACTCGCACAGAAGCACCACGCTCATTGACATGCTTGAGCTTTGATGTAGGAGGGTCACAGAATGCTGAACCGCTCTAAAACATGCAACATATCTGTGGTGGTTTACACACGATCACACAGAACAACACCCTCGGGTTCTACTGCTGCAGTTCTTCAATTGTGAAAACAAAGCTGCTGCTCCATCCTCCATCAAAAATACGGATGAAAATACAATCCCTAAACCAAGAGGCTCTCCTAAATTGGCTGTGAACACCTTCTTGACCTAGCTTTATCTCTCTGAAGGTTTAATCTTCAGAAAGCACTTATTCTTTGCTTTCTTGCTCTATATTCTCAGTTATGCGTATTTCTCTGTTGTGCATGTGTAATGGTCTTGAGTACTAGTCATTTCTTTAAGGAAACTCAGCCATTAATCAAAAGCTTTAGACGTGTTCATAATGCAAGTTTCTTGTTGATAGTGTGTCGTGAGGATGTATTGACTCAGATTTGCCATAATTTTTCATGATGTGGGGTTTTTAGTATTTAGCATTTACTATCCTGCAAAGTGTACAGTGTGTCTGCTCAGTCGGTTTAGTTTGTTGTCATGATTTACGGATCAGTTCCTCTTGTCATATTGAATAATATTTCAGTTTTGTGACTTATGCACCTGGAACTCAGAAATTGAATATTCTGTCTACTTTTTGCTTCCTGTAAACAGTCACAACATGAAAATACTCAGAGAAGCAGCAGAGAAGTCGTGATTGAGTTTATTTTGGCCCCCATACAGACCTGAGGCCTTTAATAGGGGCATTTGTTGACGTAGAGTTGATTCATTACTTCTCCAAATGTAGATTAAATATTTATCTGAAACAGTGAAACAGCTGTAGCCTACTTTATCTGACACATCCTATTTTTCACAAGTGACTTGATCCAATTACTGAAGGTCTTGGGAGAAGAAAAATGCCTTCATAAGTTGGAATTACTGATTATGACTTATAAACTGTGAGGTTCAGTCTCCTGACACTCCTCATGCTGATCTGTTTGATGAATGACTAAGTTGGGGATCTTAAGCCTACGAAAGCACTCACCTCATGGAGTAAGAGCTGGCGCATGTGTGCAATGAAATGTTAAAATGAATGCCATAAGCAAGTTGATGGTTTGATGTTAAGTAGCACATAACAATGAGAAGCTGGTGGATGAATGTTTTGCCATTGCTCTTTGCTAAGTGATGTCGCAGCTGAACAAACCTGTGCATTGCTGTCACTCACCAAAATAACTTTTCACATTCACTTTCAGTATTCCCCTCCACACAAAGCCGAATGATCTCACTACAGAGCCCGGCTGTCTCGTTAAAGTGAAGTGCAGTAACAGAAGGCTCTTTGGGCAAAACTCAGGAGAGAGCAGATAGAAAGGCTGAGATGGGACGCAGCTTCATTTTAATCTGATCCATCAAAGTAGGCTCAGATTGGCTCTCACCTATCTCAAGGAAACATTAAGGAAATATTATGACAGACTCAGGGCCAGAATTAAACACCCGCCACTCCCAAAATATTGGTTATGTGAGGTCAGGCACCTCTAACAGCAGCTCTCATCACTGCAAAACATACTCCAAGTTTTTGACAGTTTTGTTTTACGTAGGTTATGGACATCTCTGGCATGTGACAGAGAATTATTGTATAGTCATCCTTAAATTGATTCTTGCTGACCACTAGGGTGATACAGACAATCCCAGAATCGATTATTGCCAATGTAATGAAACACCACTCCTGTGGGGGCACTGTGGGGGCCGTCATACAGCTGTTGTTGAGTCAAAGCATGGTGACAGCAGTGAATATTGATGTAAAGTCAGCGCCTACAACATTAACAGCTATGTTTGGAAGCATTATGGATTAAGATATAAAGCAGGGACAGTCAAGTCAGTATAACTTGTCTCGTGTGTGAGCTCTGTGAGGCTGTATGAAAATACTGAAACAACAAAATAAAACTATGCAACCTTTTGAGCTGATGCAAAAGTTTCACAACCTGTGGCATAACCAAGCGGCAACCTCCGGTCTAAAAATATGAGTCCAATGCGGAAGTGCTAAAAGCTACAGTTCATCGAGGATCCACTTGAGGCTGGCTCCGGAAGTACTGGAATCCACATACACCAATTCAAAAAAAGCCAATCTTTACAGCAGAAATAAACATGTTTACAGCCTGGTACAAAAGATGATTGTAGTCTGGACAGCTCATGTCTCGATCAGCTCACACTGTACGGGGGGGGGGGGGGGGGGTTTAACGCGGCAGTTTTTGAGATATTGGTATTACGAGTGTTCCAATGAGAGGCACAGCTGACTTGATTGACAGGCGGGAACACTGTAGCTGTTGGCTAGGAGGTTCAAAGCCCGCCTCTTTACGTCACAATCACTCAACACCAGCAATTTGGCTGCCATCGCCGATTGGCCTCATAACAGCGCTTTAGAAACAGATGGGTGATGTCACAGATCCTACGTCCATATTTTATACAGTCTATGGGCTTAACCCACGGATAACAAACAAATAAAGCTTTAAAACTTGTTTGTCTGCAAACGGCAGACGAGCTCTGTGCCCGCACATAAGATGACAGAGACTGTGGAGATGTTCATCTATTAGGGCCTACGTTCTTAAAATGTCATTGAGAACAAGGGCTTTAAGAAGATTGTACACACTGGCACTTCGCTACATCATACCAACCTGAAAATACAAGACAGGAAGTTATAAGAGGAGGAGAAGTGAGCAGTTGTCAAGTTGTTAAAGCCAGCAGAAAGAGTGGTATTAGGTGATATGGATGGACTTCCAAAGCGACCCACCACTTCCCTAAGTGTGCACTTTAGAGCATACTGTACAGTAAATACAGTTTCTGCTCAATAAAGAATTATTCAAAAGGTACAAATCCTTCAATAAAACATTTTGTGGAGCAAAAGAAAAAAAAAAGTAAAGCAAAACTACCTAAAAATTATCCAGTAGCTTATATAAATGTAAAACTAAAGTAATTTTATTACTGCCTTTATAAGCCATTGTTAGATAAGTTCTATCTAACAGAGAATGAGTACCAGTTAAAAATGAGTTTTAGCTGGTACAATTATCTGGCTTATTTTCTAATGGCAGGTTCACCAAAAAGTTCATTTGGACCCTGAACAGACCTTTTTTCAAGCTATAAATTGCATTTATTTTTTAAGTCCTAAGGAAAGTCTAAGTGGTACGTCCATTGTTATTGTAAATTTGTACATGTTTATTGTACATATTATGCTGAATTCCTTACCTCTAAACTGTATGGGACAGAGTTATTGTTATATCAGGCATTAGGGTATCTGGTAGCAGTTGCATAACAAAGCCCACAATGATCCAGACAAGACTTATCTTTGGGAAGTTCCCAGTTTGTGCAGACAGCTACTCTCTTTCCCCCTCCGTGTGTACAGTTAAATAGTGGGATCATTTCCTCTTCCAGCTGCTTGGAAAGGGAAGGATCTCATTATGAAATTAAATGTAAATCCCCAATTAGATAACAAATGCCACTCCATATCTTTGAGATCATGTGAACACAGATGAGGTTGTCTTTCCTGGAAAAGTTTGAATTTGAAATGTTCTGTTTCTGTTGTGAGTTTGAATTATTTATCCTTTTAAAACATAAAGTACACTTCAATATTGACTTTCTTTTCAGTTTTATCACCAGTCAAGATTTAAACTTAGTGAAAACATAAAAACTAACATTGTTTGTCTTTATTCCTCGACTCCAAACACACACTGCTTAGCAACAGGCTGTTAGGTTGTACTTTGAACTTGTCCAATCCATCACACTTCTTTATTGTCTGTGACAGGCAATGTGTACACTCTGTAACAAGGTTCAATAGCTTTTTCATACCAATGTTATTTGCAGTCAGTGTTTTAAAATAGATTAGTTGTATAATTGTGAATAACCAGTTAATCTGCCCTGAAGAGAAAGCGACAGAAACTCTTACACTTGAATGTTTTTGTTGTTTCAGGTGAGTATCTCATAAGTAAGGACACTGTTCAAAAGGCAATGAGTTAATTTTTTTACAACCCTCTCTAACTTTGCCAATATACATAAAACATTTCCATCTTTATGGCTGTAAAAGAATATAAGTGTTGAAGGGGCTCTGTAAATTTTCACATATATTACTGAAAGTCAGTATAACCATGAAATAGCAAGAACTTTTTTTTTTTAGCATTTAATATCATATTTTGTTATCTTTGACAAACATGTATAATTCACAGTTTAACCTTGACATTAAATTCATCCATTCACATTCACTCTGCACTTTGTCCTCATAAAAAATGAATCAACACTCATATCATCTGTATAATGCTTCACATTGTGTCTCTATGTGACTCACATTGCATTGTTTCAACACACCTGGCATTATTACTTTACAACTTAGTGCAATAGATAACGCCCAGGCTATTAAAAACCCAGCTTCTAGGAGTGTGGCACCATAACCTTGCCTTCTAATATAAATTTCCACACTGTAGTTTCCTGCCTTGAAAGAACTGCAAACAGTGCGGAGAACAAAATGAGGTCATGAATTCTGAGGCAGAGAAATATAGAACATTGCGTTTTTTTAAATCTACATATGCAGTCAAGTTTCTGTATTCCTTACAAGATTTGTGACACCCTGTTCAAAAATAGAAATGGGAATGTAGAAATGTGTTGTTGGCACTGAACTGTGACAAAAGCTTTCTTCTGAAACGAGGCCATGAGATTAACTTTAAAATCTGATTGAATCTCATCTAAAGGGTCAGCTGTCTACATTGTACGGATGGGCATAGCAATACTGTAGGATCGATACTTTGACTAAGTACTCATTTGGCATTGAGTAATTAAAAAAAATATTGATACCAAAAGGGGAACTTTTCCAAAGGCCTGTTGTGCAGAGACAGCTGTTTTCGTGCTTGCCCGTATCATGTGACTGTGGAGACCAATCACACTCAAGAAACAATTGCTCAATGGCACCTGTTGCACACGCACACACACATCACAGCTATCGGTATTGATACCAGTAAAACTACATCAAAAACTACTGGTATCATATCAAATTTTAAAAAACGTGGTATCGCCCATCCCTATCACATTGTATTTGCAAACTGACTACAATGTCCTCTGTGTAAGCATGAAACAATTTTCTTCCTCAAGCTGCATGTGTGCAGTTTTGTCAAGGAGAAAACGACAAAATTGAAGTCTGAGGGCTCAATTTGTTTTCAAATATTCCAAACTGAAATTTGAAACACCAGTTGGGCAGCATAACATATTTTTGCGGTTTCAACCAAGTTTCATCTTCCAGTCTTAAAATTTGAAGCCAATGCTGAAGTGTTAACTCAAGTTTATCGAGCGTCCACTTGAGGCTGGCTGCAGAAGTACCGGAAATCACAAACACACCAATTCAAAAAAACTGATCTTCACAGCTAAAATAAACATGTCTACAGCCTGGTACAAAAAACATATTTTGTCTGTATAGTTCATTTCTCTATCAGCATACACTGTACAGGGGGTGAATTTTTGAAGATATTAAGGTTGAGTTTTGCCCTATGACTGACTAGATTGACAGGTGGGAATCCTATAACTGTTAGCGAAGAGGCTGAGGGCCTCCCTCAACTCCATGTCTTTACTTCATACTAGATTGACCGAAGTTAGGTTGAATCAACATTTCCAATATGTCAACCACCGAAAATAGGCCTCAAAACTCTGCTTCAGAAACAGATGGGTGATGTCACAGATACTACGTCCATCTATTATACAGTTGATGATTTCAACTGTAGACTGTTCTAACAGCAGTCTAAAGCTTATCCCTGTACACTTTTTAAAAATCAACAATTGTAAAATATTTACACTGTAAACACATAACAGGAAAGTTCAAATCCAAAAAATATCACATCCGTTATGACAGACATTCACTTTGGATTCAACAATTTCACATTTTTTTAATAAATACTCCGGAAAAAATGTGGCTGTTAAATAATATCTTAAAAAAGTAAACACAGACTTCTAAATATATATACAGAGTGTTCTTCAAATGTACATACAAACTTTCCCTCCATATTTGCAAATTCTTCAAGTTTGGATCAGTAAATAAAAACACATTTCAAGTGACATTAATCGTATTTTGCAATGAAATGTGATTAAAGGTGTTGACGCGATTTTTTGATATGCAGATAATCCATTAGTATGTTGAAACATTTTTCTCTCGTCATCAAACCAACTGTAAGTGCTTGCATCATCTTCCTCCTTTTCTGTAAGAAAAGATACTGCAATAAATATATTCAGATGTATCCTCATTTGAGGACTCGGATGGAAAAACATGTATAGGGTCTCTCAAATTTGAAGGAATAGAGTTATTCATTAATTTTTAACCCCCAACCTCCCAGAAGAATTTCCCTGGAACTGTCCTCTTGTCCTTGCTCATCCTCCTCCTCATCTTCCTCCTCTGTTTTGGATCTAGTCCATGTGCACTGATTGTTCGTCCTTAAGTATCCGCAACTGTCTTTGGATGTAATTTCATGAAGGACTGCAGGCATCCAGCTTTGTTTGTAACCTGTTTCAAACATTGCATCACTAGATGGTGTGCTCTGACATCCCTGTTGCAAATAAGGAACAACTGGCTGAGATGGGGAGAAATTGGTGTTGCAGTACGGACGGGTTGGTGTGTTTACACTGCTGTCATCACACCCCGAGTCTGACCACTCTGAGCTGTCAAAGCTGTGCAGAGACGCTAACGATGGCCCTTCTTTGCTGGAGTCTATGATGTCAGATAAAAGGGGTTTTCTTTCCCTGTCACCTGTGTTGCTCTGTAACTGAAGTGTGAGTGAAGGCAACATGAGTTGTCCATTGGAATCCCGAACTGTGTGCAACTGCAGTGGCATGCCAGCTTTGCTCTCGTAAGGGTCGAGAACAGGTAATGGTGGTACTCCGTGTGTGGTCAGATTTGGACTTGTTCCACCTTTACCCCAGCTTTCTTCACTGGAAGACAACAGGAAGTTTCTGTTTTCGGTGGTATCCGGCTGACTATCGGTACTTTCTTCGGCAGGGACGTGGACAGCCACAACACTGTAGATTTCTGAGGACTGGTTGCTTGTGTCCCTTGGATTTGAAGTTAGACTCTGTGTACCCGTGCTGATTGAAGACTCATCACTGTCTTGCCAGGCTGGACAGGGAATGTCTTGGGGAGAATATCCTCCTGTCCCAGTTGATTGCTGATTTGGCTTTGATTGTATGGTTGTGTAAACGGTTTGTTCACCTTGTGAAGTGTTGAATTCTGGTTTAGAAATGATAATATTCTTATCTGGAAACTCCAACACTCTGGGCGGGGAATTGAAAGGGGTCACCTGTTTTGAAGATAAGAAAGACAAACCATTAGGGCCAAATAAACGTGTGATATTTTAAACAAACAAACAGCTTTTCATTAAGGGGATAATTCCCACAAATAAACAAGAAATGAAAATGTTGGAACTGTATCTCAGGATATGTATCAAAAAAGTAATTATGCTGGAATATAATGATATTTATATTTTAGCATGTGTTGAATACCCAACTGTAAGAGACATCTGACCAAAGATAGCTTATCTCAATCAGAGATGGGCACAAGTCACTTTTTGTAGGTCTCAAGTCTGTTGACACAAGTCTTTGAGAGTATAAATTAATTTTTTAATGATGTTTGATATTATTTTTTGTTTAGTTTATACATGAATTCCACTATGTTCTTATGTTATACATCCACTCCTGTGAACTGCAGATCCAGGCTTTCTAGAATGGGGATGCCGAACTGGGGCTCCAAATTTTGCAGCACAGTCATGAAGTACGTGAGCACACACTTGCACACACAAATAAACAGTGTTTATGTATACTTTCTGCCTCTACCAATCATTTTTAGTTTAACTTCTAACATTAAAGTATCATCCAGATGTTATATTTGTGAGTGGCAACATATGGGCTGAACGTTTTAACTTAAATCTTTATGGACTCAAAAAGATTTTTGTTACAATTAAAAGTTAACAGCAAACAGAACATGTGTGACTAGCAGCTTGAATAATATAATTCCCACCTATGAAAAGGCAAATAGCCAATAATAGTTTAGGATTTTTTGCCAGGAGGCACCTTTTGCTATCCCCTAAATCTGCCCCCGACACATTCATCTCTACACCTCTTCTCTTTCACTACACACAGCAGTGGCGTGTCCTGCCCCACTTCCTACAGTTTCTTTATGCCTGTCTGTGTCTGATCTTTTGAAAATACTCATCAGCAAAACATGACACTTACACAACTCGCATTTTGCAAAACAGGCGTGTGTGGACGAGGCATGTTAATGACAATGCAAAACTGTGGGTGAAGTAATCAGCTGCACAACACTGTTATTACAGCTGTATGAGAATGTTTATTCAACATGAGACATTGACCTTGCTCACTGGATTGAAAGGAGGGACGTATTGAAAGGCGTGTCTCTCTGTTTGTTTCTCTCAAATCACCTTCAGCATGCCAGACACTATTCGCAACATACATGAATAGCGCCAGAGCAAGGAGAGATTGTTAATTTATTGATCTTCCACGGATAAAAAATGTGTGAAAATGTTAATCAAATATTGCCTACCTAGACAGCCTGCCTAGTTATGGTGTAACTTTGGGAAACACTGTACTGCAGCAGCTGCAGGTGATGTACCCGCCTTGGTGTCACATGCGTAGTGTGTCTACTCTCACACTAGATACTGAGGGTTATGCATCATGGAAGTGAATGACATTCAGCTTGCAACATTAATGGGCCAAAAATGTAAAGATTGTGCACAAGTCCCAAAGATCTAGTCAGAGTCCAGTCTCAAGTCACGTTAGTGTGCAACAAAGTCTTAAACTCACGTCATCATCTCTGATCTAAGTTCTGCCAATTTGTTCTGACTTGGTCCAAACATATTTGAGTTGGACAGACAAGTCTTGACAAGGTGAGTATAAATTGGGAAAATTGAGAGAAGTCAACTTCATTCAGAGGATCTCTGTGCCTTCCTTTTACCTGTGGACATTCAACTGTTGTATTATATAAAAGTAAGGCTCATCCTTAAAAAGATCCAACATCTATACAGCAGCTGTGGGAAAAAAAACCCAAAAGCTGCACACCACAATGATACAAAAAGCCCAGCCTTTAAAAATACATGACTACTGTTGGCCTAACCACCATACCAACCATAACAATCATCATCACTGGAATGAACATGAGTCACCCAAACATTTTATGATTTTAATTACTTCCAAGTTGCTGTCACACTGGCACCTTGGATGTCTCAATATGCCTGAAGGGCTTTTACTTCCTGTAAGGCAGCATTTCCTTGTTCCCAAGAAATACCAAAGAACATGAGAGAAACTATAGTCTTACCAACAGCTGTGGCGTCTTCTTTATCTTTCCCCCCCTCGCATAGCAGCACATTAACACAATGGAAATTATGATGACGGCCACGAGAAGAGCAGCACCCATCAGCAGCCATGGCAAAATCTTCAAAGGATCATCTGAGGCAGAAAACAGTTGATGTCATACACATATCTAATAAAAAAAACAACAACACATTCTTACAGTCAGATACCCTTGAGGGCTTCAAAACTGCATGTCAGAGAAATCCCCAGTGTGACACACAAGACTAGACATGTTCTCAGGGAGGTGAACTCAATGAACAGAGGAATATAAGACATTCCTGGATGCATCATTACATAATTAAATAGGTGCTTCTTGGAAGTTTATACATGTTGCTAAGCAGGAATTGAACTGAAGGGAACAGAAACTTCCACAGGGATTCCCCTTTCCAAGAATAGAAAAGCTGCGGCTTTGAGTAACTTGTCAAATTGGAAACACATGTGCATGTAAGTAATCAAGAGTAAAAAGTTGACTTTAGGTGAAGGAGAGGGATTGCAGTGATTGGATGCTAGTTTTATGGTTAGACTGGAGCTGCTTTGATACTACTTGGTACTAGATAATTGAGGTCAACACATTCTCAAATTGGGTTGGGTTGTTTTTTATAGCAGAGACATACTTGTTGTTAATTAGGCAGACAAATGATGGCTGCCTCGCAACCTCAGCGTTGGTTTGGTGCTTCGGCTGTGCATGTTCCCAATAAATAAGGTAACATGGGCGCGGACTTAGCCTAATGGTTAAGTTGGGCGCCCATGTAGCGGGTGGTCCCGGTTCGAATCCAGCCTGCGGCCTCCTTCCCTCATGTCATTCCCCGGCTCTCTCTCAGTTTCCTACACTATCCACTGTCCTCACCTCTATAAAATAAAAGGTGTAAAAAGCCCCAAAATATAACTTAAAAAATAAGAAGAAGAAAAGAAAAAATGAGAGAAAAAAAAAAGGTAACAGATGCAAGTTGCAATATGTAATTGAACAGCAGGGGTAGTGTAGAGCTGAAGGGGCAGAGTAAACAGCAGCAGTGACTAAAAATGGTGAAAAGCTTTATAGACAAGCTAACACATACTCCCCATCGTGTCATTGGCTTGATTTAATGTTCTTATATACCTAAGTTGTTGCTACCACTGTCATCTTTTCTGTCTTGATCTCTTCATTAACGTACAAGTAACCTCCTCCAGTGTCGCTATGTCTGTTCACGTCCCACACCATTTAGGAGTTGTATACAACCTGAACGTCATGACGTACCCTCTGGGGGCATCCTCCAGTAACACGTGTAGTGCAGTGAAGGAAATATTTACAACAGTGTTGTGCAAGTTCACACAAAAAAGGAACTTCTTCAAAGTTCAGTTCATACAGTTTAAAATTAACTAGTTCATGTTCACAGTTCTGTTTTTTTTTTTTTTACTAAGTTCATGGTCCAAATAATGAACTTTTTCACGTTGATTTTTTTTTTTTTAGCTCTCCAGCCCTTAATCACTGATATTTACTAAACAACACAAATTACTGTACTCTACTATAGAAATATAGACATTAAGTGTAATAGAAAATCTGCAGCTATGAAAACTTAGAAACTCACATCAAACTCTACAACCCGCCAGCTGAATGTTTGGCTAAAGGATCCGACTTTAACGCCCCAATACACAGGGAAAATCCCCTAAGAAAGAAGAGCTGAGGGTAAATAAACACAGAACACTAAAGTGAACTATTCCTCAATCTCAAAAAGCTACACCTCTCTAAAACCATACCAGCCCGTTGGAGTCTGGTCTACGCAGGTACCGCCAAGTACATCTGGATTACTAGAAGCATAAGCCGGGTAGAATGCCTGTCAGGTGCCGTAAACCTGACTTCGGCTACAGTAAAAACAGCACTCAGTAACTGTTGGTAACTCTCGATGCCTCTCGGCTCCTCCCAGAAAGTGAGTGATCATTCTCTGCCTCCAGAGTGAACGATGCTCACGTTCCTGTTCATGAGCTGCAAACTCAGCGGTTTAGTTCACCGTTCACCAAAAATATGAACACGTTCATTTTTGCGCGTTCACACACAACACTGATTTACAATTTTGCTCATGACACAGCTTGACGTGTATGCAAGGCTACACAGCAGGTATATCTCTTGCCTTATATGCTGTCTCAATTTGGTATTGAACCCTACAAATTTTGATCGTTTTCCCTAAGTGGCTGCAGGACACTTAAAAGGTTAAAAAATAAGATGTCTTGAGATCTGATGTCACACTGTTGCCTGAAGCAAAATTAGCTTTTGTAAATGAAATGACAACAGCTTTCATTCACGTTATCTATTTAAAAAGGAACACGTTCTAATAATCTCAGAATCTCTCATAATTATCAATTCTTATGTAAGATTGGACATATTAAATTTGCTGATCAGTATATTGTACAATGACAATATGAGAGGAAAGGTTCTAGTTTTTGTCCTCACCTTGCAGTTTGGTACAGAAGTGGGCCTTCTCACTCTCATTTCGACCCCATTCACATGAAGGCTTGTAGACCACATAGCCGCAGTACTCTGTTCGGTTATTCTTCAAGTTGATGATGAAGCTTCCATTAATGGATATGTTAACCTGGAGACATAGTGGGTCAAATGAACTACTGGTCATTTTTAGGTCTTTACAGGTTGGACAAATCAGGTCAGATAAACAAGAAAACTCAGTACTAGGTCACTGAACAAGAACCAATACATCGCTATTTCATTGATAACTTAATTGCATGTGTAATGAATGTTTTTACAGTATATTCTGCTGTGAATATGTAGACTCACTCTTGCTGCCCACTTTGGATGAGTGATGTTTAAGACATAAACAATAACAGTCTTGTCAGGTCCTTTCTTGCTTCTGGTGATGATGTCTGCAACGGAGACTCCTTTGGGTCCCAAGGGCAGGGTGACGTTAACGTGCAAAGATGTCACTGTTGTATAATTTGATAGGCTTGGTGGACCAAAAGTAGCTAAAGGGAGAAAAGAAGGCCTAATTAAAGAAAATTTGCAATACAACAGGGGTAGAGAAAGTATCAACAAGCAAAGAAAAGCACCAATTATTGAGCATTGAGATTCTTACTGTCTGCTAGAGGTTTAAAGCTGATGGTGTGGCCATGCTTGCGACCATTTGCAAACACCTGAGCCTTGTATTGAACATCGTAAAGTGATGGAGTTTCATTAGTCAGGTCACAGGACAGAGCAGTTATGTTCTGGCACTCCTTTTTTCTCTGATAAGTCACCCCCTCAACATCACTGTAAAAAAAAAACACAGGTACATTGTGAGTAAGTTGTAACACTGGAACCACCTGGACATGGCAGTGTAGCACTAAACGTACGTAGGTTCACTGGTGCCATAAGAGAATCAAAATACGCTGTCTGGAGTTAAACTAAGAAACGACCTCCAATGTAATATTCTGACTACACCAGATCACTCTTTTTTTGCACATTTTTACATACAACTTTTTTTAGTTTTTCAGTAAGATGGATGATAAACTGTTTCATCAAGGTCCTGCATAGAAGTGTCCATAGTTTAACCAGTCACACTATACTTATGGTTTGATGCTTGAAATCATTCAAGCAATTCCAGGTAAAATTGGTTAGGAGTCAATGAGGACAGTTATTTTAATGAAAGACCTCATCACAACAACTCATTTTTAGAGGCCATCTTTAGAGACAAAGGCCCTTCCTCAAACTGGTCCTTCCCTGCTTCCACCTTGATACAGTGTGCACTTGGTTTGAAGTCATCACACCCACAAGTAGGCTCTTTCTTGAACTACAATAATAATAGTGATGTGTCTTTTTACTGATCTAGATCATTCAGCTCAGCTCAGCTCAGCTCAGCAACAAGACCCGGCTCTTTTGGCTCCCACGCAGTTCTTGATATTACCATTTTGGCTTTTGTTAAATCCAACATTTGTAGCATTGTTTTAACCTACGTCTGATATGTGTACATGTATTTTATTTTCATTAGTAACTGTAATTATTTACACTGTTTTACATGGTGTTTGGTATAAAACCATTATTACTATGTGAGTAAACATGAGTCCTCAGAACACTGTTAACTCTCTGCCCCTGCATCTTTCGGTCGCACAGGACACACTTTGACACAGCCTTCAATCAGTGCGTGTGCTTGTGACCGAGCGGTGTGGGGAGAAGATCTTCCCTTTTATTCTTTCGTGTACTAAACAACAACAAAAAGGGGGAACCAGATCTCAAGCTGGAGCCAGCTCACATCATTCAAGACCACCAGATCACCATCAATAATACCCTATGTCATCAGAAGATACCACTAAAATGACAAAAACTCAAGATAAAAAACATAACTTGATGTAGTAGTTTAGATCCAACCGTCCAATTACAAGGTGCTTACCTTTATTACCTCTAATTTACAATGTGTTTAACCACTTTTCCTGCAGTAGCCAACTCAAGAAAAGGCGCAAGTATAATCACTAAACCCGTGTCCTGGGTCTTACCTTGTGTACATGACGCTATAAAGGACCTTTTGCCCAGGAAGGGCTCGCTCAACAGGTCTCCAGTGGAGGACGTTGAAGAAGTTCCTGGAGACAAACTCAACTTTCCGACTCTCTGTTGACAGACAAGCTGTTGGGGAAAGACAAAAGAGCAAAGTCCATGTGAATCATTTTATGGTGGGCAGTAAGACTAAGAACTTGTTCTTGTTTCTTAACAAAGTACAGCACACAAACTTCCTTTTTGCATTTGGTAGCTTTTTGCAAATTGCAGGTTGGTTAAGAAAGTATTTTAAGAGTAAAAAGGAGTCTACATCTAACTTTAATCCAGTTTGCTAACCAAGTTTTCAATCACAGCACCTTTTTGTCACAGCTCCATATATTAGGTGCTGAGAGAGGGAAAGTCAATGCTTTCACTGTATAGCTGCTAAATCCTGAACAATAAGCACATGCACTGAATCCAGGACCGCAGGGAAACTATTTAAGATGGCCTTTATGTCACTCAAATCTTCTTAGTTTCTTAACTTTGCTTGTTATGTCATTCATATCAGGAAATACTACCGGACTCTTGGGTTGGCAAATCAAAAAGTAGGAGAGGCCGAAGGCAGATTAAGCAACTCATACAAAGAGCAATTTACACTACAGCTAGTGAAATACCATACAGCTTTTTAATGTTAAATATTATGGTCTATGTGGTTCAATGGAGCTGTGAAAGACACAAGGCTGAATTTACACACAAAGCAGCCCATTCAGAATTAGCATTTCAATAAGCAATACAGGGATTTCATGAATATTACATTAGCCAAGCTCTAAAGTGAAATAGAAATGTCCACTGATCAGTATCATGAACAATGAGCCTTCATGGGTTCTCCACTTCATTCTCAAACGAGAGAAAATCACTCTCAATTAAATGTTTTTGTATTTTTAATTCATCCTGTTTGGACTGCTTTATCTGAAATAAACAACATTTTAAATGCACAACTGTTTATATCTAACATGTCTAAACCAAAGTAGACATCAATGTGTGCTCCTCTGTACTCACCATAGCAGAAGAGGAGGAGGATAATGATCTTCACGGACCACATCCTCATCAGATATGTTGCTCACGAAAAATATAAAAATCCTATGTTGCCACTGCAGCTGTGATTTGAGTCCGAGATGAGTAATGAGTTGCGCACCCAAGAACAACACAAAAAACCAAACAAGTTAACTCCCAAGTCTCCAGAATCCTTCCAAACAAAGTTAAACTCAAAGAGGATGGTGCCTTAAAATATTAAAGTTGAGCTTTGATTGTAGTCTCATGCCTCCCTCGACCGTCTCTGATGACTATCACTCAGGTGTGCAGGTGTACTTTGGCATGTGTTATCATATTGTTCCTGTTTTTTCAGTTTACTGTGTGTTCCGCCCACTTGCATTCTCTGTCCATGCTCTTTACTTCCCTTTTCCTCCTCCTCCTCCTCCCTTTTACACCTTGAGTCAAGTTCTCTCTCCCTCTGTCTCTTGAAACCTGTCTTTCAGGTTGGTTTCAACAGTTTGCTGGAAATGATCCATATTCTCGAAAGCACAAGAGCAAAAGTGAAAGAACATCATCAGATACAGACATTATGCCTAATGTGTGTAATACTGGTTTACAGGACATATATTTGAGACTGAAGCACCTTAGCTCAAGAGAAAACAGTTCAATGAGTTTAATTTTGTATGTTAAGTATTCTCCCATTGCAGTATATTCAGTGTAACACACATACACATCTAAAGGCCTGCCTCATCTTGTATGAATCATATAGGATCTCATGGGTTATGCTAGTACTTGCCTTAAGTACATGGATGATTTTTTTTTTCTGTTTTAATAATTAAATTGTTCTTTGGAATTTACAAGCACATGTCAACTCAGAAGGCAGTTTACTTAGAGCCATAAATAAAATTATAACAAGATAAGCCTTTATTGATGCCCAGAGGGTGTTTCAGTTGTTTCAGCAGTAAAGCAATAAAATAATAACAGATCAAAGGGAGAAAGTACAAAATGAATGTAGAGAATAAATTGAAAATACTCAAAAAATAGGAAATTATTTAAAATTAAATTCAGAATTTTGATCTAAACAATAACAATAACAATAATAATAATAATAATAATAATAAACATTTTCTTGATCCAACTCACATCAGTAGAGTGAATAAGCCATGTAGAAGTAAACACTCTGAACAGCAGAAAGTAAATACATTGTGTTACTTTAGACATGTTACTATTTTTTAAGGCTGATTTATACTTCTGCGTCTCCCCTACGCAGCAGGGGCTTACTTGTGCGTCGGTGTGTCCGTGTCGGGCAGCAATTCTCCGCCGAAACGCTTGAGGGCAGTGCGGTCTCTCTGATAGCCGGCTGCCTGCTTCCGGTCCCGTTACGATCTCTGTTTACTTTTCCACAGCGATTCAGAGCATGTTATGTTAATCTACAGCTGATACATGTTGCTGTTCATCATACAGACATGATTACATGAAGAATAGAGAGGAGGAGATGAAATACACGGCCGATGTGCGGCCGATGTCCGGGGTCCCGGAAGTGCTGTAAATGCGGGAAAGACAAAGCCGCCGAGCGGACCAATCACAGGGCTTGCGGTCCGCGCCGGCTCTACGTGGAGTTACATTTTGGAGGAGGTGCACGTCAGCTACGTGCGTAGGCCTCGGCGTAGGTATGGGAGCTACGCAGACCCCCGGCGTAGGGTACGCCGTTGATTCAACGCAGAAGTATAAATCAGCCTTTAGGGATACACAATATTGGACATTTACCAATTTTCAATATACTGATATATTTGAAACTTATTTTGGTTGATACTGATACTTCTTCTGCAGTAGAATTCACCAGTTACTCTTACTGCGACCGTCTATTTGTTGTAGAAACAGATATAAAACAAGACAACATTTGAATCTACTGTACAGAGGAGCTTCTCTATCTGACTGAAGAAGAAGCTTTGCTGGTCAGGTTACACTAGAGAAGTAATGATGGCGAGGCATAGCGTAGTAAGGCTCCAATTACATCACAGCAACCTGCATCCTCCGCGTTTTACTGAACGGCTGTTTTTTGTTATGCTCCTTTACCCTGGTGGTTGTTGCTTTTCCCTCACTTTGCTGAATGACTTGAATGTAGGCTGCTGACTGATTTTTCCTGGCACCTACACTTTTTTTGTTTTTACTTTTTAGGAACTCTTCTTGAGCTGCATAATCAAACTGTTAGTGTTCAAGGACTGTTTTCTGCTGCTCCTCACATCATCTGGGCTTCACAGGCATCGCAAATGGCTTTTTGCTATCTGTTCTTGACACTTCCAACGATCCCCATGAAGCAGATATGTTGCAGCATGTTGTTGGTGCGCATAAGTTGTCATCCAGTGCCAACGTCACCTTAAAGGTCATACATATTGGCAGAAGTGTTCCTATCTGCAGATACTGATATTATGCAGATGATGTTGTGCATTTTATTCCTATTTCTACTTTCTTACTGTAACACCAATAGACTGTATGGATGCAGAAAGTGTTCAATGACTGTGACACATGGTTTCTGTTACCATATAATGCTGATTTATGTCCAGGTGTTCATTTTCTGAGAAGCTGACTATAGATTTTAAAAATATGATTGATTGACTGCTCTGTTGGAAAATGCGGGCACCTGCAGCGTTCCGTCCTGGATTAGCAGCGTGGAGTTGGAAAGGAGAGGGAAAACATAACAAACACTAACACAACAGTTTTTAACGTTCCATAGCCAAACATGTCTGCCTCAGATCAACACAATATTCTGTTCTGCTGTGGACTGTACCCACCTGAGGGATCACTGAATTTTTATCAGAAGATTAATGCATGTTTTGGTTAACAGAAAGAATGTGATGTCAGTCCTCCAGCTCTACCAGATAGGCCGCTTCTGCACATGCCTTGGCTGCAACAGCAATATGTTAGCAGTTCTGGAAGCGATCTTTTGGAATCATATCTCACAATGGAGCAGAAATGAAGGCGTGTCAAGTTGCCTTTCCTAAACTGGTTCATTGCTGTTAAAAAACAATTGATGTAATAACACCTTGGAATTTGAACCTGAATGTTTTATGATCAGATCGGATCAGTATGTGCCTCCAACTAAGTATGACCACTAAGCCTCTGAGGAATGCCTAAGGGATGTTTCTCATGGTTTGCCTTTCAATGTGACCTAGCAGGACATTCATAGGTTGTAGCTTTGTATTAATTTATACACAGGCCAGCATACAAAGCAGATCTTTGCACAACTACACTTAATGTAGACAGAATATATCTATGATTACTGTCAGGTACATTAAAGGAACAGCCATCCCATTCTAAGACTGCATATACACAATTAATATTGGTGCAACTCTCAGCTGGGTGAATTTGTTCACTCTTTTGCTTGAAATGGTTTAGATAAATCTTGCAAAATACAACTCTATAGTTCTCCAAAACGCTAAAAAAATTAAAGCTGGTCAGTGATTTTGTCCCTCTATAGGCTTGGAGTCAAGTGGTTTCACCACTGTTGCTTTCATGTGGAGCGAAAAACCAGCACCAGTTTGGCCTAGTGGTAGAGTTGCATTCTTATGACCTCTTGTAGCATTCCAATGTCCTTCTCATCGAAGCAGTTCTTCATCTCCTGTGGCAGGGTCTCGTACACTTCAACGGGATCAAGTCCTCCAGGTCCAATGCGCTTTTGTCGCTCCTCTTCCTCATATTCCTTCATGGCCTTCTCTATGCGTATCTTTGCTCTGCCCTGAACCCGTGTCTTAAATGACTCCAGCTCATCATTGAAAGCATCCTGATACTGCTGATCTGCTGTCTTAATCTTGGAAAAAAATTGACGGAAGCATCCTCGTGGCTTCACCACTGTTGCTTTCAAGTGTAGCAAAAAAACAGCACCAGTTTGGCCTAGTGGTAGAGTTGCTTGCCCCATGCACGGAGGCTATAGTTGATACAGCCCCTTTCTTGCATGTCACTCCCCACTCTCTCTCCTAGTTTCCTGCTCTATGCACTTTTCTATCTTCTCTAATAAAAGCATAAAAGCCCATAAAAGTATTAATTTTTTTTTAAAAGTGTGGCGTAGATGAAAAAAACAAAACAAATGTGAAGGGAACAGATGTAATTTGGAACAAAGGAGACTCTGGGGGTGTTAATTATTCTTGTTAGCACTTAGATAATCTGAAACTTTTTTAATTGTCTCTGAAAAGTAAATTTAATCACTTTACTCTGGCTGTAACCCAACCGTTCCCCTGCTGTAAAACCATTACGTAGATACACTTTGTTCCATGCATGTCCTCTTACTGCACAAGAACTGCAAAATCTACAAATGCTTATTTTCTATCATAAACTTTGCCTGGTGTACAAATGAAGAATTTGTTGGCCTAGAATTTATCCATCAAAAGTCGCCCTGTGAAATAACACATAACATTTCAAGCCTTGAAAGTGTCCTACAGGTTACATCACATTTGAAATATTGATGTCTTTATTGCTGATTCTAAATTCTAAATGGTCTCCTGTAAGGATTGCCTCATTATATCCTTAACCACTAGTTCCCAATCCAATCATGTCCTCCAAAAAGAAAATAGCTCTCTGTGCTACTCCCCAGCATTACTTAGACAGTGAACTGTAAGGGCTTTAACCGACAAATTTTTTCATCTCTTCATGCAGAAATGATATGCTACGTGTTTTTCAGTGATGAACAAATTTGATTTAGCTGAATTTTACTTCAGTGTACAAACTTAATCTGAAAAGAAAACAAACTATGTTTGCTTTTGGTTGTAATAACAGTCCCGTTTTTCCAGTTCCAATGAAACACACTGTGGCCATAACTTCCCTTTTAAAGTGAGATCATATTAGACACCAGATTCAGCTTTAAACTTAAGAAGACAAAAGAAGTGATCAATCACACTTCTACCACACTAACAGATATAAAAGCTTAAATATGTCTCACTAAGGAAGCATTGCCCAATGCAAGAATTACCAAAAGAACCAAAGCAGAGACACTACTGTACTTAAATTCATAATTCTGTGTATCCTTCATGATTTCAGACTTCTTTTCAATATCACTTCTATTGATCACTGTCTGCTTCTTATGGTCAGTGGCACTTTGTTTTCAGACGACATGCTGGCAGTGATTGGTTTGATAGCAGATTTAATCAGGCTGTTGTTTGACTACTCTCTTGTTACCAGGGTCGTTACATTATGCCACCTGGCTGCAAGATAATAAAAATCTGTATCTCATTTATAAACCTGAAAGACCACACCGCCTTCAAATGGAGCTTGCTGAATTTTGTTTGACACGGGAAGTTTGGAGTGTGATGAGCTTCCCCTTGAAGTGGTTCAACAGCTGCTAGACAACCTCCTAGATACGTTGTTGTTGATGAAATTGAAATGGCACCAACACTTACTTCTTAGATATATTTTCTCAGAATTATACAATTACATTACTGCATGGTTTTACAGTTCCCAGTATAGCACATTGTTTACTTAAGTGTTGCCCTACTTTTCCCCTTGTTACTTTCTTCTACCGGTGTCCCAGTGGAGAACATGCTCTGCAGTTTTGTGAAACATACTGAGGAGATGGGATGTTCTTCTGTAGACTTTTGCAATGCAAGAGCATCATTAATGAATCATCCTTGTCACCGTCACAGCAAATAAGATGTTGTCTTGCATCTTTCAACTTGATGCAAGCCTGCTGTGAGTCACAGATACAGAGCAAAACCTTTGATTATTCTGAGGACACAGGTTGGATGGGGTAGATTCTGGTTCTGGAAAATATCTAATGGTGAGACAAATCCAACTTTGATATTAAAAATCTGATGCATTGAAAACATTCACCAGAATCCCCCCAAAAACTCTCTTTTCATATTGTGACGGCCATAGGCCTTGGTCCGTGTGTTTTCCTGCCTCTGCTTTCCCCTTCCAGGTCATTCCCCTAACTCTGCCTCTCACGTGAAAATGTGATTGCTGGCGCGCTTTCTAGGGCACCATGTTGATGGCGCAAAGACCCTGTTGGTGGGGGTCTGTGTTTTATGGGGGGGGTGTGACGGCCATAGGCCTTGGTCCGTGTGTTTTCCTGCCTCTGCTTTCCCCTTCCAGGTCCTCCTGGAGTGTCTGCCCCTCCCATCTCGTTTAGGGATTGGCTACACCTGCTGGGAGCCTTTAAAACCTGGAGGAATCCAAGATGGCTCTCTCTCTCTCCCTCCTGAAGGCTGGTGCCTGCCAGGCACCCTCTTTTGTTTTCCTTTTGTGATTATGTTGAGTTTAGCTTTTGGTTACCTTTCACACATAGCGTTAGTTAGCACACATAGTCTCACAGCACCCAACACCCTCACCACACTACTGATAGCTGACTTCACCTTTAGTTTTCCGTTGTTAATTACTATTAATAAAATGATTTACTAATTTAAAAGCTGTCGCTGTGGGGACCTCCCTTCCTTGGTGAGCTCTTAAACGAGCTGGGCGTAACAATATACATAGATCATGTTTAACAGAGCTGTTTGATTTTGTTCATGATTTTAATCCATAGTACCCATCTGAAAATAACTGTTATTGTTTGAAAACAAGAGTACAAAGGGCAGATTGCAGCAGATGGAATATAACATAAAGATGCATTGAGCTTCAGCTGCAGCCTTTGTCAATCAGTGGTCTTTTTTCTTCCCCTGGAGTGCTGTCCTTACTTGTGCGGACAAGATATTACCTTGTGCGGACAAGATATTGCCTTGTGCGGACAAGATATTACCTTGTGTGGACAAGATAACAAGAGAACAATGTAATCATCTTGTGTGCATAAGTTATCATGCTTTTTTTTTGTTGTGGGAACATATTAACGTCTGCATACTGAAGACTTAATGGGTTTATACTTTACACATTGTTTTGTGGAACTATTTCACATATTATATTATATATTGTAGGATATTTCAAACCAGGGACCGTCCAACTTAGTGTAATTGAGCTCATGTGTTAATGCTTATTGAAGTCCATTGTCTCTCTTAATACAAAGAAATAGTGATCTTCAAAGAGTAGTGAGTACATTTACTGTGTGACATTTTTTGACATTTGTTTCTCTGTTACAAGTTGAAGCTGCAATGAACTCATTATATTCACCTGTTGGTACAAAATCGAAAATATCAGCTCAAAGAAAACAGCTTTGTACCTTTAAGATTGCTATGTTACAAAACTAAAGCTATGGCATTCAATCAAATAATAAATCGGTTTGTATTTGTATAGCAACAAATTATAACCAAAGGTATTTCAAGACACTTCATTGTACTGTACTACAGAGACCTAACGTTAACCCATCACAAGAAAGCTTCTTCTAATTTTTTGAAACAGTTGCACATGCCCCCCTTTACCTGTCTCCTCACACTTCAGAAAGCAATGCTCCTGTCTTTCTCTCTTTCTCTATTTATCTAAAGGCTGGCACACATTACAGGATTCTTCAAACCTTCACACATTGAGACCACACACTTGGCTGCTGAAGAATCGGTAAGTGTTTGGTGTGCACTACGGAGCACACCAAACACTTACCGATTCTTCAGCAGAGTATCAGGTTCTTCATGCTCAATATTCCAAATCTCGCGTGGTAAAACGTGACGTCAGTGTAAACAAACATGGCAGACCAACAGGAAGAGGCAATGATGATTGTTTTCGGCCTCTTACTTTCCGAAAACACACAAAAAAGAAAAACGATTATGGAAAAAGTTGTGGAGACGGCGGGAATGTGGGCTGTATGCATTACAGTGTGAGTTGTATTCATTACAGCGGTGAGTTTTCGCCAGTGCCACATTTTTGTTTGTCTTTACTTCCTCTTACGTCAGTCATCTGAGTCAGCTTGCGTCTTGATTGGCTTTTGCTCCGGTACATGTGGCATTACACACTGCGTGCTCGCCCAGTGCAAGACAGCACACGCACCTGGCAGAGTAATTGCAAATCATACCATGGTTTTATTTACTTTGAGAAAAGACAAAAGGGCGAGACTGATATAGCAATCTGACAGCATGACAGAGTGGTTGATAAAATTTAAACTGCACCTTTTAGCTAAAAGATGGACATGCTATTTATAATGTTATGGTGGTAAATAACACAGAAAGTGGTTTGATGCATGAAGATGAGCTGGAAGATGCTTTTTTTATTTGCACAATTTAAATGACCAAAAAAGAGGTGTAATAAATGTTCATGAGTGTGTTGGTATTTTAATAAGATGCACGTGGCCCATGTTTCATCATTTTGTTCATATAGCTGTAGAGTAAGACAGCCTGGTTCAAAACTCTGCTGAGTCCAACTCTTTCCCTTGTGTGATTCTGAAAGTGGGACCCAAAGATGTGCTCATCAAAAGAATTGATTGGAGGGGATTATAGTGATCACTAGCTTTTACTTCCTGCCACAAGTTCATTTTTTCTCATCCACACACTTCGCTGCTCCATCCATCGCAGCTATCCACCGGGTGACATTCATAAAAGTTCAAGATAACCTGACAGATGAATGTTCTTTGGAGCGTCAAAGGAAAGCTGTGTTTCATGCTGTTGTAGGGAAAGTCATGTGCTGAGAGGCTGTTAGTTCACAAACAGACAAGTAGACGAACAGAGAGACAAGCCATCAGATGAGCTGAGTACAGAAAGGCAGAATGAGAGCGAGATAAAAATACAGTTCTAAAGATAGGCAAGGAACCAGACTAGCTGTCCTACACAGACAGGTAAACAGATCACTCCATTAAAGACAAACCAGGATGTTAAAATTAAGGTGACAATAGCTGGATATTTATATGCACAAAATTGAAGCAAACAGAAAGGAATTGAATGCCGTTTGAGTACATGCAGCCTCTAATGCATGTGTGGCTCATAGGAGTCATATGATACATGCATCTTAACGATTTAATCAACCGCAACGGAGAGCACAGTGAGTATCTCTAACAAGGCAAGAATGTATGATCAAGTTGTGCTCAAAATAGATGGATTGTCCTAAACAACATGCTCTCTAATGGCAGCATAATGGCGCTGGGAGAAGTGCCCTTTTCATAAATTAATGAGGAATGACTTTTTCATGTAAAACTCATCTACTATGTGTCTCCAGGCCAACACCCGTGGTCTTGATCAGTGATGTGATTTGCACTGTGCATGCCTGGCCTGATGCCATGGCATTATCCGAACCCATCAATTAACACCAGATCATTACAATTGTAGCTGGGGGCTGGAGGTGTTTGTGTGGGCAGGCAGTCAAAAGAGGAAACTGACTGATGGAGCAGCTTGAATACCGCAATGAGGAAGGAATGCATCGATGAAAAAGAGAAATTGACTTCTGTACATTGCATGCAGACCAAAACATTCTGCATTTTATAGTTCCTTGTTCTGGTAAGATACTCGATGTTCCTGATATGAATTATGACATCTGTTGTACAATGAATCAGGGCAGCACACATGTAAGTAGTCACAATAAGAGGGATATCACAGCTGAGCACAAACACAAGATGATAATAGTATAATATAGCTACAGGACATACTTGCTTATGACTGAGTCGTGTAAAAACTGACTGCTTATATAAATCTTATTTACTTTGAAACGCCAGAGGCAAACTAATCAGGCATTAAATCAATCCGAGAGTTCCAGCATATTTTGCTTCTGGTTGTTGACACCATAGACCGTAAGGTGAGGTCAGGTGTGACATTTGCTGTGTTTATTTTTAAAGGTGTGTCAACCGCAGAACTCAGAGAAGAAGAAGAAGAGCTGAATGTGGACAGTTTCATGTTAAATGGGACGCAACAGGGAGATGAGAAACCATCGCCATGGAACAATAACTGCAGCGGAATCACTGAGACTATTTGTTTTAAACTGTATACATAAGTCATTTAAAAGAATAAAATCATCTTTAACCCTCCTGTTATGTTGCGGGTCAAATTGACCCTTTTTAAAGTCTATTTCAGGTAATATATGCCTTCCAAACCAACTAAATGCAGCATAAAAATCTGGGCAGCATGTGACAGAAGAGGTGTCGTGTTAATTTATCAATATCACTTCGTAAAAAATAATTAAAACGTAAAATAAAAAAACTAAAATCTGTCATGTAAAAATATTGTATGTATATTTAGGGCTTTCCAATGTACATTTTAAAAAGTTTTGATATTAATTTAAACGAAAAACAAGTGAGTTATCATCATTGAACAATGATCTGTGAGAATTAAAGAACACCAATGGACTAAATCTTGATTTTAAGGGTTAGTAATGGAGTTAAAAATTAGATGTGTATTGGGATTTTTTGGGATTCTGACACTCTTGGACAATTGAATATGCCCCCGGGTCAAATTGACCCAGGAATATTATTGCTGTTCTAGAGAAAGGAACATAACAGGAGGGTTAAGTAAGGTTTTTGCCAACATGTTTGTATTTTCAGCAAGTAGCCAGGTAAAAAGGGGAATTATGTATAATTAGCTTAGCATTGGGGGTCATGTCTCACCCTGTCGGGATTCTACACTGAAAATAACTTTTACAATAAAAGTACGATTTACTTTAAAAATCCTCGTAAAAAATTGCACTCATCATTTCTAAGTAAATCTTACTCCTGCAAGTAAAACCTACTTCCCATTATCAAGTAAAATGTACTTAATACTTAATGTAACATTTGTGAAGATATTGAGTAAGTGTTAATTATACAATTATATATTTCTCTAGCATTTTGATGCTCTACTTTTATGTCAGTCATGGCAACAACTTGCAGGTTGATCCGGCCACAACTTGTGACTGGTTTGTACTCAGCTGGTTTAAGACTTGGTTGTTTTTCTTTCAGTGGTGAGCTGTCTGTAACAGAAGCAACCCTGGCACTACATTACAGCATAACATACATCTTGAGGTTTTGCTTTTCAGGTTCAGGATCAACTAAAACAACAACAACAGGCTAAATGGAACATCTTGATAAAGATCAATGTTTCTGCTTCACTCCATCCAAATGTTGATTAACTTGTCCCACAGGTAGTGCACTGAGGTCAAAACGCAGACGTACTGGTTGAGTATAGTCACTAAAAAACGTACCACTGCCACAATTAAACAATGACAGAACCCTGACTGCCTTTGCTTGAGTTGCCAAGCGGCTTCATTTTCGCTGTAATAAAAATACAGAGATAAAAAGGGCAGCTCACAAAAATTGGACAAGTGCTCTGCCCTGTGGCGTGACTATCAGCAGTGCAGGATGTGTATACACTCACAGGAACTGGGCCTCCAGAGGACCAACAAATCTCTCCTGTCCATTCAATCACACGATGGCATCATTGCATCAGTGCCAGAATTCTCAGAGCAGTCCTGTGTGTGATTTCTTGGCAATGCAGCAATCTTTCCAACTTCAATCAAACTTCAAAGTGAGGAGTAAGACCTGTGTAACACTGGATCAGACTTGAATTTAAATGATTCCAGAAGGCTAAGAATGGCAAGACGTAGTTTCCTTTGAATGATCGTTTCAAAGATTGGATGAGTAAGGGTGTAACAGTACACTCAGCTCTTGAGAAAACACATTAGTTTTGCAATTTAAGTAATCCATTAAATAGTTATGATTAGTTTTCTTTTGTCAGCACAAAAAAAAATAATCCTGACAGCTTCTGCACTGTTTCCGTTTTTCCTCTCACGTCATGGCAGGTAACTGCGTACCAGCGGATGGTAAACCAACAGTTGTGTCAGTGCGCATGTGTAGCTAGCTGGTTAAACTAGAGCTCGAGTGAGATGACAGAGCAGATGGTATTTACTTTTTGGAGATATATTCCCATCAGTGTATGTTTTGGGTTGAAGGGACAAGAACAACATCACAGTGAAATGTAAGCTGTGTCTTGAGGACAAGAGCTTGTCAAGAGCTAAGGACTCTATTTCAAATTTGAAGAGGCATGTGCGACCTACACGTAGCTCTACAATGCTGGGGGCAAGCCTCTCAAGGAGTGTCTTGTTGGTCACTCTGTCGCAATTTCCCTCACTCCCCACTCCACCGCCATTCTTGTTCACAGCCTCGTCACCTCCCGTTTGGACTATTGCAACTCCCTTCTGTTTGGTCTCCCACACAAAACCCTCCATAAACTTCAACTGGTTCAAAATTCAACCGCCCGTATCATCACACGCACCGCCTCCATCCACCACATCACACCCATCCTGCAACAGCTCCACTGGCTCCCCATCACAGACCGGATCAACTACAAAATACTTCTCCTCACCTTCAAATCCATACACAACCTCGCCCCTCCATATCTCTCTGACCTCCTCCATACTGCCACAACCGTCCGCACCCTCAGGTCCTCCTCCTCCATCCACCTCACTGTCCCCCCTGCTCGCCTTGTTACCATGGGGAGCAGAGCGGCTGAAGGCTCTGCTCTCTCCCACCTGACCTCCGTAATACTGACTCACTCCCGCATTTTAAATCCAAACTCAAAACCCATCTGTTTAAATTGGCTTATTCCATCTGACCACAACTCCTCTGTCCACTCACTTTAAACTTTTTAAATTGTGTTTTATTTACTGTTTGCTACTTAAACTCTGTTTGTTTTTAATGTTGTAAGGTGACCTTGCGTGCCAAGAAAGGCGCCTATAAATAAAATGCATTATTATTATTATTATTTACTGTTGCTTCAAAAACAAATAAAAAGTGGGCTTTTCTGTGCTATTGTCGAGTTTAACATCAGAATTCAAGATTAGCACTTGAAAAATTGCGTCACTTTCTGATATCATGAGACAGGTTATCACAATGACAGTAATTGTCATCACATTGCGCAGAGGAGCATTGTGGAAACTGTATTTTATTCATCAGGCCTTATTTAAGGTTATTTTTCCTTGATTCAGTGGAAAAATGACGCTGGGAAAAGAGAGAGGGGGATGCATGCAGTAAAGAGCCTCCAACTCAAAACCAGCCAAAATGTGGCTCAGATGCAATCTTCATCTCAAGTTGGCTTCTGCACTCTAAATGTATAATTTGGACTGAATTTTGACTTCCCAAGAAAGAGCTAGAAGAATGAACGAGACATGATGCAAGAAATGTTAAAGAGGAAATCATGTTTTTTTATGATGGAGTTAATATCTGATGAGACGCAGTTGGGTGAACAGGTGATCGGGAGAAAAACTCACCAGTGATGTCTGGTGGACAAGTTGGGAATAGCAGTTATCAGACAAGTTGAGAGGATTATAAAAATGGAGGAGGACAAAAAAATGACCTCCCCGTCTACCAGGAGGTCTCAATTTGTGTCTACATTACCGGGCTAGAAGCCTGAAATTAGATTATACAAGATTTCACAGGACCCACAGGCCACATTTTCTCCTGAGATGTCCCTCCAACTGACATGGCCAGTGCTACACAAATGTAATTACCCCTCAGACACACACTGGTCGAAACTTATCTCAGTGACACCACCGACTTTAGCTCCATAGATTATTCTCTACATGTTGGATTATTCCATCTGTGTCCAGAGCTATGTCTCTTGTTGCACTGAGAGCAGACATGTTTGTCATTGTGAAATGCTCCAGCTCAGCTAAATGTAAATGTATTGTAAATGAATGCCTGGGTCCATGTTAGAGGCAGCCTTAATGTGTGAAGGCCGTGAATAAATCATTGATTAATACAGAGCCCAGACAGCCAATATCCAGCAAACTTAGCAGTGAGGGCTTTAATGCCAGCCATGTCATTTTTAACTCAACATTAGTGAGTGATGTGGCTCTGCAGCAGCCACCTTGGAGAGCTAAGGATGATACAGGCTCATGACAGAGTTTACCTCGGGCCCCATGCCTCATCCTGATTTGACAACCTCCATCCATCATTTTTTTTTTCCCAGGGAGACAGGCATATTGGACATTTCATGCGTGGATATAAAAGACAAACTACATCACAACAGAATAATGCATAAATGAATGTACGTCCCCTGTGGGCTTCTCTGAGGAGTCACAAATCAAAACGTGTCAATTTAAAGATTTTAACCAGCCTTCAGCTTTTAGTGTGGCCCGTGTACTACGTTACTGATCTGCGCTTCACCGTGAGGAGTGAATTACAAAAGGTGTCATAAATGTGTCCTCCAAAAGGAATAAGGTGTCCTCAAAGCCAGAGGTCCATTTGTCCATGGTATTGAATTTTCAAGAGGAGCCTGGATTCACATGGTTGGCTTTTTCTCTTTTTCTCAAGGCATTGCTTTTTAAATAATCTGGATTTTTCTCTGGGGTTGGAGTTTTTAGGACTTTGAATATTTCTTAAAACATCTTTCAAGGCTATAAATTATGATATAACCCCCCGCTTATGCACCCTTACTCTAGAGAGCATCTTTGATGGCCACAATCCTTCTTTAAACCACCAACTAAGTCTATTTAAGTTCAATTTAATATTTGCATTACATTGCACATTAATGAAAGAATCCACAGTTATAGTATTTTGATTGTCCACATCTTAAAGTAGAAAAAATGATCTGTTCAGCTAAAATCAACGGAGCACTCTTTCCCCTTTTCCTTAGAGCAGGGGTGTCAAACATGCGGCCCGTGGGCCAAAACCGGCTCGCCAGAGGTTCCAATCCGGCCCGCAGAAAGAGTTTGCAAAGTGAAAAAATTACAGAGAAGACATTAACTGCAATTTTTCCATAAAATTAACTACTAATACAAATTTGTCCTCTGGGGGTCGCATACAATCATAGTGCTGAAGAAGCGCACCTGAATGCCACTTTTTTCTGGGACTTTTTCTCTCTAAGTGAGAAAATAGATTACTTGCTGTTTGCATAATCCGGTTGAGATTCATAAAGACTTTTTAGAGCACTATAAGATGATCCACTAACTACTAACACTAGCACTACACCCCTGCATACAACACTGTCTATTAAGCAAACTGTTCATGCTGGAGCTGAGGGGTCCAGAATAGTAAACTTTACCTTGTTCATAATTATAATCTATCTGTTCTTTTGCAGGAAACATTTCACTCTATGTCAGGTGAATGGGTAACCTGTGTGTTTGGTGTGTTAGCAGCAGGTTTCAGGGCTTAAACAGTGAAATGAGACTATTGGACTCATCATGGCAAAAAATACAACAGCTGTTTTTGTAGAAAGATAGTTTATTAAATGTGAACATTTTCAGAATTTACTTGTACTTTTTTGCACTAAAACAAAGGGAAACATTTAGAGTTGTTGTTATTTATAGGTTATTATGTTATGATTTTACTGGTCCCGCCCACTTCAGATCACCTTGGGCTGTATGTGGCCCCTGAACTGAAATGAGTTTGACGCCCCTGCCTTAGAGACACAATTACAAATTTACCTACATTTAATTACACATTTATTCAAAAATAAAAAGTGTGAAAAAAGTCTTTCAAAATATTATAGTTTACTGTTCAAACTAAGAAATATGCTTGAACAATTTTGCTTGTTATTCTTTGTTCTTTTGGTCACACGATGACCTTTATCAAGACCAGTTAGCTTAACGTTCAGTGATGTTGGTGACTGAAGTTCAGTGAACCAGGAACAGAGCGAAGTGATCAGGGACACTGTGTGCTGAAGTCACAGTAAGCAAATAGTACCACCTGTTTTTATTTGCTGATTCAAAAATCCAGCTATTTAAAATGACAATGTTTTGTTCAAATTGTATTCATATTTAGAAACACTAATTTACTTATAGCCCTGGACTGCATTATTACCATTACAGCCATTGTTTTAGCATCATATTTATTAATTTTATTTTATTCTATCTTATTATATTTTATTTAATACATTTTAATTCTATATTATTGTATTTTTCTGGTATTTATCTGATTTGATTTTATTATAATGATTGTAATTTGTTTCTGATATTTCTCTATTTTTATTTATTTTTATTGATTTGATTGTAATGATTTATTTTAGAGTATTTTATATCACTTTCCTTTCCACTTTCCCCTATTGCTGTTTTTTTTAACTATTTATTTTGGTTATACATTATTTTTATTTCTACATTACTTACCATTTATATAAAGAAAAAGAAATGCAATAAAGAAATAAATATTGCTGTTTTCTGTCTTCCTGTATTTTGTGAAGCACTTTGGGCTGCATGCTTGAATTAATGAAAGGTGCTATATAGCTAAAAATGAGTTGAGTTGACCATAACATCCATCTGTTGTGGATAAATACATGAACACAATTCATGTTTTCAAAATTGGACCCAACAGTCAGTAATACTTTCTAAATACTTGAATTGTCTTTACATTGAAACCAATCAGGAGTTAACATTTTCTGGGGGCTAACACACAACCTGCCAAAGGATAAAAAACTGATGTAAAAAAAAAAAAACAGAATATAACATAAAGCCTTTATATTGAAACAGCCGCAACAAATGAGGGCTTTTGACTGATCAAAGAGAAAAAGCTCATTTGGAAATCTAGGCCATGTAAGGTGACGTTATCATTGTTTATTGGTAGCAGCTTCACATCTCTATAACTGTTCTTTTTCTGTAGCTGACATAATTACTGACTCATTTGCTCAGATATTTTGCTGCCAAAACCTTACGCATTTGACACCTCTATTAGTAAAAATATGAACTGCTACCTTCAGACAGACGTTGCAGAGCCTGTAGGTGTGAGAGCAACAGATTTCAGCTGTCTTGCCTCCAACCTTACTCACTGCTGAACAAACAAACAGCTAATCCTGACTCCTGAAGATCCACAGTCTGATGCATGGGATTTTACTCTCATGAAGCTCTTGTTTTATTTATCTCTTTTTACCCTTTGAGCCTTTAGTCTTTACACTGTTGTATTATGTTTTGCATTGTTGTGCCTATTTAAGGAACTTGTTTATTTTTACTTATATTCCTATTTTATCTGTACTTGATTGTTTTTACAATTGCTGTCTTGTGTGCTATGTTTGTTCTATCTCACACTAAGCAAACAAACTGGTCCGTTCCTTTGCACTGTTGCCCAATGGGATTATAAAGTACATCTAATCTGATATAAACTAAAAAATTTAATTGTATCCCGTATAAAGACATACACATAAATGTAAAAATAAGGAATGTTGCAGCGGAAGGACTGAAATATGAAAAGCAAGGCAGCTGTTTTGTAGTGACATCATTTGTTAGTGTATTTAAAATCCCATGTGATATGGCAGTGGTTCCCACAGTGGGGGTCGCAAGACAATATTAGGGGGTCACGAGATGTCTTCCACAATGTTTTTTTAATTTTTTTTTAAGTAATCTAATATTGCATATTTGAACTACTATTGTAAACATAAAGACAAAATAGTCCATAAACTTGCAATAAAAGATGTTTCAGTAGCAGCAGGATAATTCATAGCAGCACAGGAAACACAGCCACATTTGAATGGGTGGCTAATTTTCTGCAGACCAGCTAAAGGAACTATGCAGTAACATTTAATAATTTCGAAGGACAGTGGGGGGCGCAAGTCTTTGCACCTTTAATTTAGGGATTGCAGGCTGTAAAGTTTGGGAACCCCTGTGCTCTCATTATGCTCCTTTTGGAAAATGTCATGTTTGGTATTTGAAATGTGCTGAACTTGGTTTTTAGCAGAATATGTTTTTTTGATATTTTGCTAATCTTATGGTGGAGGTATGTTGCTGGTTAGAACAGGTATTCCCTTGCGGATGGCTAAAAGGATAACTGCAATGTTTGGAATAGTTCAAATAACAAGAGATTTCCTTTGCCAGCAGCATAGTTTTCCACTGCAGCAATTATCCTACATTATGTTTAAAGGTAAGGTCACACCACTCAGATCTCTCCATAGTCCAATGTTTACGATTCCCAAGAGGCGAAACACTATCCCAACATTACTTAATGCTCAAGTGTTTGATTTCACTTAGTCACAGCAAATGAATAGAAGCATAAATGACCAACCCAGAATATAAACATATCACAGTTTTAAAGCTATATGTGACGTGTACAGTATTATGACAATCTTTGAAGTAAGAACAGAATAACTTTGTCCTTTTTTTTTTAAAGGGATAGAAGTCAATGCAGTTTTATAAAAATGCTGTTCTGATATGAAATCATACTATCCAACACAGCATACTTTATTGCCCTCTTAAGGCAGTTTGTCTTGGACTCTAACACAATGAATGAAAACAATGGGAAGTCACACAAAATGAAATGACTACTCTGATTTATTCCATCCTCAGACTTGGCCTACCACTGTGACCAAAGTAAATTTTTCAAAGGTTGAGTTGTACTGAACAGAATATTTTCCCACAGTGTCAGCTTGTGACTGTGGGTAGTTTGTAAGTGACTCCTAAACAACTTGAGATCCAGCTGGTTTTAACATCAATGACACAGACCAGCAGACTGCGGTTTGTTTCTTCCCTTCAACAACAGCCTTGTGAGTCCTCGTTTCAACTTTTTGTTGTCTGGAAGAGATGCTTGCATGTCCTTGTTTGCAGAGCATCGTATCCTCAATTAAACTACACTCACTAAGCCGTTCAGCACCAGGATTATTCTGCATGGTAGTGACATTTTGTGTGTGTGTTTAACTCCCGTGGGTTTCTCTCACATTTAGAAAGCTGCTTACCCATTCTGACGGCACGGGAGACTTAAAGCCAAAACACACTACACCACCCTTCATAATCAGTCAACGCTGAAGTGAAATTAAATGAAAAAAACAGACAAGAACAAAAGGTTCTGACTGAATGCCGATAGAAGATGGTGATGAAAGCAATCTTTTTCTGAACCACTGACACTGACCCCATCTTTAAACATGATTCAAGAAAGAGAGACTCTTATTTATGTCTGACATGAATAATCAGGGTTTTCTATAAGCGAAATCAAGCCAACCTAGATAGTACAAAGTAATGATATGTATAAAAGAAATGAGGAAGCTAGTGACAGAAATCTATTGACTCTTTAAATATGGACGGCACACCTCCGTTACATCACATCATAGAAAATGAAACCAAAGCCTTGTTTCCACCAAGCGGTCTGGGATGGATCAGTACACTTTGGTCTGGCACCCAAACAGAAGGGTACCAAAAAGTTGGACAGTGCGTGTTGGTAATTTGGGGGACCTGTCCCGGTTTTAGTCAACGGAAACGCCACAAAATGCGTGCTGTAACGAGACAAACTGAACTGAACCGCTTGGTGGAAACAGGGCTCAAGACATCCCTGTGACGAGGGCTGGCATGTTCTGCTGGTGACCTATAATGCAGCCAGTGACCGAAGGAGTGTGACAGCTTTGGCTTCACTTTTGGGAGTGGTTGCGCTGTGCATTTTATACAGACTATACAAAAAGCCTGTTTCACAAAGAATAATAATAGTAGATCATTTTTGGAAAAATAGCCAACCTGTTTTAGCTCTGTGGTTTTCATCAGCTGGGTCTTTAAAAAAAAAAAAAGGACAACAAATAGGGCTTTGGCTGCACTTGTTTGGTAGCATCAGGCAACTGAAGGAAAGCACAGGGATCAGATTGACTAAAAGTTGCAATGATGAAGAGACTGAAAACTGATATGATAAAACACTGGATTACTAAAAATATGTATACACTGAGAATAGGTACCCATCCATATAATTTCCCAAGGTTTGATAAAGAAAGGAGAGCAGAGTCCAGAGAAACGTATGAAGAAAGATGATATGATTCAATCTTTGACTTAAGCCTCAACAGGAACAGTGCCTAACAAATAATTGTAGTATCTTATGATAGAACTTTAACATTTCCGAGTACAATAGTATAATGGTGCCTAATTTCTTAAAACTATAATGAGTAGATCAAAATGTCATGGCAGGTACAACTTCAGTGGAGCAAAACACACACGTAGAGAGGAGCCAGAGTGTGGTTTCAACAGGTTAATATTTGACAATGTGGGGACTTCATTAGTGAGAATAAAATATGTTATTTAAAACTATGTAAATAGTCATAACACTGATAGAGTAAACTAACCATTAATCATTTCATTATGCATATTTAATGGATGTAGTTATGAATCATTAAACCTCTTCCTCCTGGAGAGGAGTTCTTTTTTTTTTTTCTCATTTTGTCTTTACACACTTGATCCTCTGCAGTTTGCATACAAAGAACACATTGGAGTGGATGATGCGGTCCTCTACATGCTCCACCGTGCACTCTCTCTCACCTGGAAGAACCTGGCACTTATGTGAGAATTATGTTCTTTGATTTTTCAAGTGCATTTAACTCCATGCAGCCCATCATACTCAGAGACAAGCTCAAAGAGATAGGAGTGGACCCTTCCCTTTGTCTCCTGGATCACAGATTATCTCACAGAAAGGCCACGGTTTGTCAGTTTGGGGAACTGTGTCTCTGGGACAATAATGAGCAGCAAGGGGACTCCACAAGGGACTGTTCTGGCTCCATTCCTATTCAAACTGTACACAGATGACTTCAAATACAACTCGGAATCCTGCCACATTCAGAAATACTCAGAGGATACTGCGGATGTATGCAGACTGGACAGGAATCTGAATACAAGGATCTGATATAAGCCTTCAGTGACTGGAAAAACTGCCTCCTACTGAACACCTCAAAGACAAAGGAAATGATAGTAGGTTTATGAAGATCCAGGCTCTGCCATCAGCTAGTTAACATTCAAGGGGTGGACATCAAGGTGGTGCCAACCTACAAATATCTAGGTGTACACCTGGACAACAAGTTGGACTGGTCCCTTAACACAGATGTACTCTACAGGAAGGGGCAGAGCTGCCTCTTTTTCTTAAGGAGGCTCAGATCCTTAGACATCTGCAGTAAGATGCTGCAGATGTTTTATCAGTCTGTGGTGGAAAGTGTGTTATTCTATGCTGCAGTCTGCTGGGGAAGCAGTATAAAACACAAGGATGCAAGGCGACTGGACAAACTAGTGAAAAGAGCTGGCACTGTGATTGGAACCAGGTTGGACTCACTGGGGGCTGTGGTGGAGAGATGCACACAGAAGAAGCTAGAGGCCATTCTAAATTACACAGATCATCCACTTCACAACTTCTTTGTGGACCAGAGAAACAGCAGCAGTGGACGGCTCATCTCTCTGCGCTGCAGGACTGAGAGATACAGAAAATCATTCATCCCCTCAACCATTAGGCTTCATGACTCTCTAACCAACGGGAGATGAGCTGACAGACACCTGAATTACTTGTTTTTATGTGATTTTTATAAATTTATCTGCCAAACACCTGAATTTCCCTTAGGGATAAATAAAGTGCATTCTGTTCTATTCTATTTAAGCACTCCTCATAGCAAAACTCAAAATCTGTACAAGTTCCTGTTGCCTTACGTGATGGGCACGTTAACTTCACTTATGTCGTTACTTCACTGGTTGGTGCCAGATTAACTACTCATTTAGAATTTATTTTTTTGTTGTTGTTATTGTTGGCAAAATGCTGATCATATGTTCTGTCAAAACAGTAGTACAGGCACCTGCCACTATCTGGGGCTGTAGCTACAGTTAATGGCTACTGGCATAATGCTATGCTGCTCTACTACCCGGATGTAAACAAGCACAGAGACAGATGGCAACATAGCACAATATGGCTTTGGTATTATAGAAATTGTGCTGAATTTTGATGTTACTGAGTGTTTTCCTTATCTTTAGACTATTCAGATATTACATTTCTGTTTAAATGACAAAGAAATTAGTTTCTCCGTAACATCCCTAATTGATGTTTCCTCTGAACAATCCACTGTTCCCATTTAATGCTGAGTCATCGCCACCCAGTAAGTCACTCTGACAAATGTTCTATAAAAGCTGGTTTAAAACATGACAGATGACTAAATCTGAATGACTCAGCTCAATAACAAGTACCAAATATTATGGTGTAACATGAACTTTGACCGACCATCTTCTCTCCAAAATCATGTAACTCCCCACAGATTACTCATCACGTTGTCCTCTTTGTTTTTCCACCACTGATCAGTAAGGTTAACTTTATGTAAAGGGATTCTGGAGTGCTGAGTAAATGTTGGAAACATACTCATTTAAAAAGGCCTTATACAGTTATGTGTACTAATTAGATTAAACTGCCACAAATTAAACCATTTATTAACTTAAAATCTGTGGATTGATCTCAGTAATGATGATTTAATCCAAGAGCCATTGAGAATATTGATGAAATATTACTCGTTTTCTAAATCTTCCTTTGATTTTAGCTCCATGTTCCCAAGTTGTTTGATTTTTTCTCACTACTCCCTTTTCTCTGTCTCACACATATTCACACACAGTGCCACACAATCACAGACAAAGGCACATCCAGCATCTTTCCTCTCTAGGCATCCCTCGTTCTTCATGTCCCTCCTCTGTTTTAGTCTTCTTTAAAGATTTGATTAATTCACAGACGAGAGGAGAGAGACTCGGAGCACACATTAACAGAGGAGTCACCAAGAGTTCACTCGGAAGAGAAGAAAGACATCCATCACTGACCTCCAGCAATGATCTGTGAGTGCCTCTTCTCTGCCCTACATGCGTCTAGGGTTTTATGCTCATGTGTCTGATGTGGAGATGTTTGAATAAGTTAAACCATCCCCATAACATTTTAAAGAAAGATTATCTCTTTCCTGAAGAATGTAGAGATCTAACTGAACCTGCTATTTGTTGTATAAAAGTTTTTAATTTTAAAAACCCTCCAATGGAAGCAACTCAAGTATTTTGTTCACTGAAAAAAAGAATAAAGTGGAAGAAACTAATCCTCATTTATTCATTCATTAATTAGTACTTTTGTAAAGAGAAGCAGGAGAGTTCAGGGACAAGAAACTAAAAATACAGTGGAGAACAATCAAATGAACACAGTGTAACATTCACTTTATTAACTCTTCTCTTCAATTATATAAAGAAGTGGATGTTGCTTTAGAGTCTTGACACTGATTCAAATGCAGAAGTGTCTCAAAGCTGAATTATTCCATTCAATGTCGAGCAGAGTTCAACTTCATATGCTGCAAAAAGTTTTCTAGTTGTAATGAAATCCACAAGAACAACTTTATAGGGTTTGGTTAAACCAGTGCATGCTTTTCAGTCTGGCTAAAGTTTGAGAAGTTGCTGCACAGAGACCTTACGACTCCTTCTCAGCTCTCAGTTATTCTGGACGCTGCGTGTTTCATGTCCTACTTCATATGAAGCTTTTTGTTTCTGCATGTAAATTATCATCCCAATTGGTATCACAGTAATGAAGAATGCCTTCCTGCATGTGTCTCGTTAGCAAAGCTACTGCTAACAATGTCTGATGACTTAGCATTCACTAGACTCTTGCTCCTCTCCATTAGCCATCTAATGATTTTTGGCCTCCGTGAAATGAAGAAAGAAAAGAAGAAAGTTGAAATGAAGTGCATCAGCTGAATATAAAAATAATTTTGTTTTTGTTAAAGCTGCTGTTGGTAGAAATTGTGTAAAAAAAACTGTACTTTTTTTTTCTGCTGGGTTTGGAGAAAAGGTCACAATATCAATCAATACTCATCTGTAAGTGAAGTCATTTGATATTATGGCAAATTCTCTGTGTTTTCCAACGCCTTTGTATCAAGCAATGTTATTATTCCAGACCAATAAGAGCTACTCCCCAACCCTCTGTCCTGATTGGTCGAGTGGCGGCCCCACTAAGTCGCCCTGATTGGCTGGGAAGCCACTACTTCCTCATAGAACGCGCACAACAATCTTTTGTGGGCGGGGTTACGATAGCAGAGACGGGAGGGGTAGTGTTGACATTCGAAATCTCTCTCAGAACTGATGTTTATATCACAACTACCAACAGCAGCTTTAAGTTAGACTGAGCATTTTATTTGTAGAGGATCAGGCCCCAATCCAATGAGGCTTTCTACCATAGCACAGAACAGACAAACTATAAAAGGTCCAGACATGTTTTTGTTTTTAATAGGTGGCCAGCAAAAACCCACCAGTTGGAAGACGAGGAATAGAATGATTGTTGTGCTCAAAAAAATATGTATTGCTAGAATGTTTTGGTGGTTGAAACTTGACAAATAAAGGATCATACTTAGCTTGCATATCAAGAGCTTCTTGTCCTCAAAGGCTACCGTACCTTCACCAACAGCAGTCTAGAATCTGAAGGCAAGATATTGCTAAACAGACCAATTTCTACACACTGCATCTTCAATATTGTTTGCTGAAATGTGCTCCCTCATCCAAGCTATATTAGTAAAAATAATTGAGAAATGTGAGGGAAAATTTTGCAACAACTTAGAGGAAGACTTTTGATCCTGCAGTACAACCTCTACAGAGTACCATGCTAAGACTGCATCAGTCTCTTCCTTCCTTCCTTCCTCCATTTGAACCCAACTCAGCATTTTGAAGCTACACAGAGGCAAAATCACTTTTCTTTTTTCTGTTGAAGTTTGTCTTCAGGCTTTCTTTAGAGTGGGCAGTGGGTAGAATAGGAAATTGGGGAAAGAGAGTGAGTAATGATACACAGTGAAGGACCACATTAAACCCAGGCCACCTGCTTCTCAAACTACACCCTCTGTACATGAGGCATGATTGAACCACTGAGTCTAACCGGCACCCCCATAAATTAACTTTTTAATCATGCTTTGAGTCTCCAGCTGTGATCCCATCATCGTTAAACTGATAATAAAGGAGAGAGGATATCTTAAGCTACATCAACTTTCTATTCATCACAGCTTGAATTTCAGGAAGTATAAATGAATCTAGAATTCAAATGAGCTCTGTGAGTTTTTTCTCTTATCTTCTCTTTTAATCAGGTAATTAAGAAGAAAAGGGAAAGAGAGAGAGATGGAGAGAGAGCTGGGGAGATAAATGAGACCAACTGATACCAGAGATTTACAATATGTCTCCATTTAGCCCACTTTATGTTTCTGATGAGACGACATCCAAAAAGACCCGACTCCATTAACCTTCTGCATACAGTAAAGGACAGACGTTTTCAGAATGGCTCCTCCCCCTTTGAAGCTGAGGTTTTCCATTTATTTTTTTTACCCCTATGATAAAACTTTGATGTTTTGATACATGAGCATTTAAAGCAATAACAATTGAATATTAACTTCTTCAACTCCCTTGATAACCTTGGCACAAATGGGTGTCGAACATGTTGTCACCCTGAGGATTTACAGCTTTTTTTCCTGTGCTAAACCTCATAATAAGTCACTCAGAGTGTAGCAGGTGTGTCAGCTAAATGCTGAACATTTCTATGTAAATTGGGCCTTCATCTTTCATGAAGACCCGGAGCCATACAAATATGAAATGGCTTGTCCAAGGTTATCTGACACTTTCCACGAAGTCGTTCCCTCCCATTTTCTGTTCTTATAAATTCATCTGGCCTCAGATGCCGGCAAGGACGTCTGTTCCCATGTCTGAATGTCAAGGAAGATTTCTTTTATCTCTGTAATCTTTGTCCCTTTTTTCTGCTCCTTGAAGACCAGAGTGGGCTCTGTATAAGGTGAATAGTTTGGACTGAAACAGCTACCCTATTTGTAAAAAATTATGTATACAGTGGGGCAAAAAAGTATTAAGTCAGCCACTGATTTTGCAAGTTCTCCCACTTAATGAGATGCGAGAGGTCTGTAATTTTCATCAGAGGTACACTTCAACTATGAGAGACAAAATGAGAAAAAAAAATCCAGGAAATCACATTGTAGGATTTTTAAAGAATTTATTTGCAAATTATGGTGGAAAATAAGTATTTGGTCACCCACACACAAGCAAGATTTCTGGCTCTCACAGACCTGTAACCTTTTCTTTAAGAAGCTCTTCTGTCCTCCACTCGTTACCTGTATTAATGGCACCTGTTTGAACTCGTTGTCTGTATAAAAGACACCTGTCCACAGCCTCAAACAGTCAGACTCCAAACTCAACCATGGCCAAGACCAAAGAGCTGTCGAAGGACAACAGGAATAAAATTGAGGACCTGCACCAGGCTGGGAAGAGTGAATCTACAATAGGCAAGCAGGTTGGTGTGAATAAATCAACTGTGGGAGCAAATGTAAGAAAATGTAAGACATGCAAGACCATTGATAATCTCCCTCAATCTGGGGCCCCACGCAAGATCTCATCCCGTGTGGTCAAAATGATCATGAGAATGGTGGGCAAAAATCCCAGAACTACACGGATGGGCCTGATGAATGACCTGCAGAGAGCTGGGACCAAAGTAACAAAGGCTACCATCAGTAACACACTACGCTGAGAGGGACTCACCATCAGTAACACACTACGCCGAGAGGGACTCACCATCAGTAACACACTACGCCGAGAGGGACTCACCATCAGTAACACACTACGCTGAGAGGGACTCAAATCCTGCAGCGCCAGGCCCATCTGAAGTTTGCCACAGAGCACATGGATGATCCAGAAGAGGATTGGGAGAATATCATGTGGTCAGATGAAACCAAAATAGAACTTTTTGGTAAAAACTCAACTCGTCGTGTTTGGAGGAAGAAGAATGCTGAGTTGCATCCCAAGAACACCATACCTACTGTGAAGCATGGGGGTGGAAACCTCATGCTTTGGGGCTGTTTTTCTGCAAACGGGACAGGACGACTGATCCGTGTTAAGGGAAGAATGAATGGGGCCATGTATCATGAGATTTTAAGCCAAAACCTCCTTCCATCAGTGAGAGCATTGAAGATGGAACGTGGCTGGGTCTTCCAGCATGACTATGATCCCAAACACACCGCTCGGGCAACGAAGGACTGGCTCCGTAAAAAGCATTTCAAGGTCCTGGAGTGGCCTAGCCAGTCTCCAGACCTCAACCACATAGAAAATTTGTGGAGGGATTTAAAAGTCTGTGTTGCCCAGCGACAGCCCCAAAACATCACTGCTCTAGAGGAGATCTGGATTGAGGAATGGGCCAAAATACCAGCTACAGTGTGTGCAAACCTGGTGAAGACTTACAGGAAACGTTTGACCTCTGTCATTGCCAACAAAGCTTATGTTACAAAGTATTGAGTTGAACTTTTGTTATTGACCAAATACTTTTTTTCCACCATAATTTACAAATAATTTTTTTAAAAATCCTACAATGTGATTTCCTGGATTTTTTTTCTCATTTTGTCTCTCAAATTACAGACCTCTCTCATCTTTCTAAGTGGGAGAACTTGCAAAATCAGTGGCTGACTAAATACTTTTTTGCCCCACTGTATTTGTAATGAGGACTTGATTGGGATTCTGCTCAACTGCAACACTGATATCTCCAAGGAGACATTACAAAACACTGTCACTTTTTAACAGCTTTTCAACGATGACCAAAGACAACTTTTAAAATGTGTCGAAATGTGTGAAAATGTTCACTTAGTAGGGTTTTTTTATTCTTTCAAACACTTTTAATATGTAAATAATTTCCCCTGAAACTGGACATGCCGAACTCTGAGTTTTATGGCAGCCAAAGTATTCCATGATTGATCAATCAATCTTTACATATACAGTGCCAAATCACAACAAAATGTTATCTCAAGTTGCTTTCACAAACAGAGCAGAGCTACACTGTACTCTGTTATATTATTGACACAGATCCAACATCAGGACAGGATAAGATCCAGTACCATCTTACAGACAGGACTCTGATCTCATCTTAATCCACCATGAGCAGAGCACTTTGCAGCATTTAGCAAGTTACAGTGGCAAGGACAAACTGCCTTTAACAGGCAGAAACCTGGAGCAGAACCAGACTGATGTTAGACAGCCATCTGCCTCAATGGAGTTGGGGTCGGAAAGAGGGATAGAGGAGATGAAAAGAGAGAGAGAGATGATAGTTGCGAGACGGATAGTAGTGTAACGCCATAACTGTTTAATCTCTTCAGAACTGTTAAACTTCAACAGTGTTAACTTGAAACTTAATTATACTTAAGGGCTGTGGGGAAGAAAGAGCACGGGACAACTTCTGCTGTGCGTCGTGATTCCTTTAATGACTCTTCATCAACAGAGGACAACAGCACATGAACTGGTGACACATTTACTTAAACTCAAACCATATCACCCTGAGCAACCTTAAAGAGGCAGTGCAATATATGAAATAGGAGTCTTTCAATTGCACATTCATTAAAAGACTCAATGATACAAATACTTAGACCAAAATAAAATCTCATCTTACAGTAGTAGTTGAAGCCGTTGACACGTCTGTAGCAGCAGGCCGACTATGGCAGCAACTCAGAGGAACCTACGAGACAAGGGAGCTCAGGGACTCCAGAAAGGTCCATGGTCTGTAACTTGAATGGTAAGGCCTTTCTAGATGTGAAGTTCTGGCCCTTCTAGTGTGAATCATAAAGCCATAGTTTGAACAGCTGCTGACAAAAAGAGGAGATCATTGCAGCAAACACTCTCTCTCTCTCGTGTGTTTATCTCGTGTATAGAAAAGAACAATAGCAACATAGCAGCATGGTGATCTACGAGTGTATTTATATTTAAAGTTTTCTCAAAATGTAGAAATCAAGTCTATTTTTTTTGCAGGACATGCATAATACTGGTACTAACACAAGACCAACATGTCTTATGCTGGGTTCCTTTAAAAGCCAAGCCACAATTGCCTTAAAACCACAAGAAAAACATTAATAATACAGAACAATGTCAGAAAGAGCAATTCTGGTCCCAAGATCCCACAGTTTGAAGAATTCATTTTGTTTTAAATATGTCAGTTCAGAAAGACAACATCTGACAAGCAAGAGTCTAAAGCAAATTATGCAACATGAAAAAGTAAATCAAGGGGGATTTTTGTTATCTCTTGTCTTGTCTGTTATGTTGCTGTTTCATAAAACAAACATTTACAGCTGGCATATCACGAGGAGCTGACTGAATGAGGGCTGCCATCAGAACAAATTTGTGTTTCCTGTACCCAGATTCTACTTTTTTTTTTCCTCCTGTGACCCAAAAAACTCTCTGTGGCCCTGCGACAAATCCCCGGACTCCAACAGCGACCACAAATTCTCCCAAAATAGTTGGAGGATGTAGGACGTAGGCAGGAGGACTTGCCAGACTTCTTTACATGCTATTACTGTTAAATGGTAGAGAATCTATAGGGCCATAATTCCACTGGAGCTCTGTCTCTTCTTCTCTGGAAAGACGGCAAAAACTCAGATAAGATGTGACAGCCTGATTGCTGCTCGCTGTGGCTGCTTCGGAAAGCAAGACAGACTCCGTATGTCTGATGAGAAATACTCCAGAGGGAGACAGACGTGGTCGGGAGATAGTGAGTGGAAAGAGAAAAGTGCGAGTCCGGAGAGATGGAGGGCGGAACAAAATAGAAATGAAAGAGCAAGAAAAGTGTCAGACTGTCTCTTATGACCTTTGCAAATTGATTTTTCTGTAAACTTGCTCCTTTTTTTCTGGACTGTGGCATTCTGATTACTGTGTTTTTCTTTATTTGTGGAGGATGAAGCATGCTTATATGCACACACTTAAATATGCACTGAAACACATGCACACTCACTAACAATATATGCTGTGCATATGAGCCAATTTTCGAAGAGGAAAGGTCAGAGCTGGCAATGATTTGAAACCTTTTTGCAATCTCTGGACCATGAAAAATACCAGAGCGAGGAAAGAAAGGATGCAGGAAAGGAAAACATAGAGTTTAAACAACAGGATACGGCATAAATGACTGAAATGTGTAGGGGAGAAAGGGGTTGGTTGTTACACTTTTTACTGTTTTGATGATTGCTCATCATCAAAACATCTTTCAATAGTCATTCCTACATTAAATTGAAGCTTAAGGTGTTGGCTTGAAATGTGTATCAGTCTCATTTTCCAACTCATTCTAACAAAAGAGGAAATTAACTATCAAAGACACTCTGACACATTGTGACAACCACCCCCATCACAGAGTTGGTTGTCACACACTATGGGGTTGGTTGTCACAATGGTATTTCAATGTGAAAAGTCTTTTAAAAAAGGCAAGAAGGCAGAACTAAATTTGAAAGTTTAATTGCACTGACAAGTGATAGGCCTACATAACTTAATGCATTTTAACATAACATGAGCAAGGACCATGAACAGGAAACACATCTTTAGGCCAGCCTATATAACAACATAAAGAACAAAACAAATAGGCCAAACAATAATGGCCGACTCAACTAGGCTACATACAGTCACTGTCTGAGTTACAGTGATGGCAAATGTAGGGTCTGCACAATCCAACTAATTTCCCCATGCAGGATTTTGCCAACATAGGGGTTGGTTGTTACATGTGACAACCACCCCAAAGAGAATGTGACAACCAACCCCAACTGGAATTTCATGCTAGCATCAAGGCTAACAGCCATCTAACAACTATTTAGCTAGCTAATACAAATCTAAACTATAGCTTTCCCCTCACACTTTGTAAGAGTAATACTTGTTTTGTTTTAAACCCATCGTTTAAAAGCCTAGAAGAAAAATACTGAGGAGCTGAATATTTACAATTTGACATGAAAAACACAAAAAGTCCTCTCACCTCAAGTTCAGCTGTCTTACTCCAGAGAAGACTACGTAGGTGAGCTCTGATCATAATTCTGGAAATGTCCTTACCCCAATTTGAGAGACAGTGCCCTCTGGTGGCGAGATATAACAAGTGTGCCAACTAACCTGTGTGACAACCAACCCCATTCTCCCCTACCCCTTAAAGATTTTTTTTAATGTATATATGGTTTTTCCCACGCTCATGTCAGGCATACTTTCAGCCTTGTCTTCCTTCATCTTAATCTTTGAAAAGGAAGGCGAGAGAGTTAACAGATGGAATCTGAAAAGGAACCAAAAGAAGAGTGAGAGTGCATGGGCTAAACAGACAGAAACACAGAGAGTAAAGGATTTAGCTGACACGAGACAGACAGCCGTTAGCTAAGAGCAGAACAGAGGCAGTACGTAGATGCAAATAAACCTGACACTACAAGGGAGACGGCTGCCAATCCACCCGGCACTCCCTCCAGCCTCTAACAGACAATCCATAATTACCACTCCCTGCATCCACAGGAGCTATTAGGAATTAGTCCAAAAGGCGCTACTGGTTGTTACCTTCAGGTATTAACTTGTCAAATGCTTCTCTGCATGAGTTTGTAATACATCGTCGTCAAACTGCAAAGCTGACTCACAAGTTCCACAAAGAGTTTTCAGCAGTGTGAAATCACTGGTGCACATTCTCATACGTGTGTAAGGGTGTATACTTTTCCAGAATACAGAAATAGAAAGATGTCTCATTGTGCATTGTGCAATCCTGTGAACTCAACAATCTATTAATAATTTTGGCTCAGACTCCTCAAGCCTGTTCTGAAGCCAACTTTTTTCTACCTCTGTGCCACTAAATAAATTATAGCAGTCAGTTTGAGCATCTTTTACAACTCAAGCGGAGCAGATTTCAAGGCAACTGCCAAACACTCAGAGGCAAGAACATGGGGAAGTCCCATCCTTAACTACTCATCCCTTTATGTGCGTCACTGTTTTGTTGTTCTCATCTGGTGAATACAGAACAAAGGCACCATTAACCTGGAGGCAGGCTGCGAAACATTAGCTAATATATAATTTTTTTCCTTTATAAGATGGGATAGTTTAAGAGAGACAAGAAATGTGGGGAGTAGAGAATGACATGGGACTTCCACCAGATCCGTGTCCGGTCCGTCTACGATCCACTGCGGTCCGGCTCCTTGCGCTTTCGTCCGTCAACACACACCAGTTGCGTCTTTGGAACGCTACACGGAGCAGGACCACCGGACAGCTGGAGTCATGTGTCTGAGGTTTTCCCACGGCAAATCACTGAATCAAGGATTCTCCTCCTCCACTCCTCATCCATGTTGTCTTCATCAGCCTCTGAAAACCTCTGACTTGATGACTCCAGGCCTGCCTCCGCTCAAAATGACATTTTGTTGTCATAGTTGAGTTAAAAACAATCTAATGATGACACAGAGTGTTTTATTCTGAAAATTAACCAGGTTTCTATTTTGTTTTGGTGCCTAACTTCCTGCCCTGCTCCATCTGCTCTGTGCTAAATTGTAGGTCGTGCTCCGGCATCCAGAAAATTAGAAGTCTTGCGTATCTGACCCGTTGCGTTCCGACCTGCCGGATCAGAGACGCAGCTGGAATGCAACGGAGCGGATCCAGTGGGGGTTAACAGATTGACTAGAATGGAAACCTATCAGATCCGGTGCAGTGACGGATGGGAGACAGACCAAACACGGATCTGGTGGAATTTGGCCTTGAGGGATTACATGCTATGATTACTCCTATCTAAAAATATGAGTCCAATGCAGAAGTGTTAAAAACTGCAGATCATCGAGGATCTGCTTGAGGCTGGCTCTGGAAGTACCGGAAGTCACATACACATGAATGGGAAAAAGACGATCTTTACTGCAGAAACATGTTTGCAGCCTGGTACAAAAGACGAGTGTAGTCTGGATAGCTCATTTCTCGATGTGCTCTCACTGTGAGGGGGGTGAATTTTTTTCTAACGTGGCAATTTTGAAGATATTGAGATTACGAGTCTTCCAATGAGAGGCACAGCTGACTGCGGGAATAATGTAGCTGTTGGCTAGGAGGCTCAAACTCCACCTCTTTACGTCACAATCAGTTGACAGCAGCAATATGGCTGCCGCTGACAATTGGCCTCAAAAAGCGCTTCAGAAACACATGGGTGAGGTCACGGATACTACGTCCATATTTTAGACAGTCTATGGTTGTGACCTGGAGTCGAACAAGCGACCCAACTGGTGCTTCAGTTAATATTTTACATCAAAACTGAAAATCAGACTTTGGAAAATGTCACATAACAGACTATTTCCAAAGGAGATGTTCCACTGTGGGAGGTACATTTCAGCCATCAAAGCGTTTCTTGTCCATGTCTAATTAAAAGCTGAAGTTCATCATTTGTCAGGGGATGAGACAATCTGCAAGCTCATGTTTTATTTGCTTTGACAGGCACGTCTGTTCTTCCTCCTGTTTGGACAGATTTTCATCAAACCTAAATCAAGTCCAGACAATTACAACGTTATTTCAATCAGGGGAGACAAATTAGATAACTAAATGCTGGTTATTACAACAAATAGTGAAGTAATGTAACATGACAGAAGGTCTATAGCTTAAGGACTCTATGGTGGTGGCTGATGACCTACTAGGATCTTGCTAGGACAGGATAGATGATGAATGAAGACTGGGCAGAGAGGGGGAGGTGGAGAGGCGTGCATGGATCGTCAGCATGAAGGAACGGCAGAAAAGAATCATGTTCAACCCCCTCACCTGATGTAAAAGTAGACACCAACATAAACATTAGGGCTTCCAAAGTATTCATCTATAAAATGGTTGTTTTAGATTTGTATCTGTGATTTTTTTAAAGTAAATGCTAAATAAGAAGTGGCTACATGCTAACATTAGTTATGTTCTCATCTTAGCTAATTGCTTGTCAATTATGTTTTGTTTTTTTTAACTTTAAATATGGCCCAATGTCTCTCCTGATTTTCAACATCTAAAAAGGTCTTTGTGGCTGCTTATCAATTTGGGAGCGTTTAAATGACCACAATGTGTCCATTTGTTGAGGTTAACACGGCTTATGACCTTAAAAACAGCATTAACCCTACTGTTATGTTCGTTTCTCAGGAACAGCAATAATGTTCCTGGGTCAATTTGACCCGGGGCATATTTAATTATCAAAAAGTGTCAGAACCCCAAAAAATCCCAATAAATATTTATTTAATCTCATTATTAACTCCATTAGTAAACATTTAAATCAATATTCAGTGCAATAATGTTCTTTAATTCTAACAGGTCATGGTTTAATGAGGAAATCTCACTCGTTTTTAATGAAAATTAATGTTAAATTCAGAATCAGAATCAGAAATACTTTATTTATCCCCAGAGGAAATTCATTAAAATAAAATGATGTGTGGGATTGGGGTGAAATGTGTCACACAGTTGCAAAGAAATAATTAGTATTTGACACTTCTGACTCCTTTTAGCCTCCACCTTGACTGCTGGGTCAAGTTGAGCCACAAATAGTGTGGGGGGTTGCAGATATGCTAAATCAACTATTTTCATTGTATAAGTTCATTTCACCTATTAAGCCAAACAGAAGAAGTTTCATACCGAAAAAATACGTAACATTTTTTATTTATTTTTAGCTTTAAAAAGGGTCAATTTGACCCACAACATAACAGGAGGGTTAAGACATGCTGACAATATTTGAGTTTCCCCACCATGAGTGTTTTTTTTATACTCTATTAACTTCATACTTTAGCTTTCTAGTGAAATCAAACCTACTGAAAATCTCTCCTAGTGAAGTCAAGCCTATGCAGCCACAGCTCGGGGTGTCAGCTTTCAAATGAATCTATTTAGGAGACAGAAGGGACTCCAGTGAAAGCAGTTAAGTCAAAGGCCATTTCACCAAGTAATTCTGAAGGTCAAGTTGAAGACAGCTGAGTACCCCTTCACTGATGTGTTTATTAAACAGCAATTCAGACATGTCATGTTAAACTCCAGCCTGAGACTTGGTGCTCCACTCTGTCAGATAGAGATATCAAAGTCAGTGTTTAAGTTGGGACCCCCGTCGTTACAAATCGAAGAGGCAGTGACTCATTCTGACACGGTCAAATGTCTCATTTCATCCTGCAGTAGATAAGAAACCGAAACATCCCATCTTTCAACTCATGGAAAAAGCAAATGACTTTATCATCCCCAGCCATGATGTAGGCTTTTCCTTATGCCACACTGAGTATGAGAGAGCTGAGAGTGGGCTGACAGAGCTTAAACTGCTTACGAATCACTGTCATCAGTTGGTTGCTCCAGCTTTCACTTTTCTCATATGGAAGTTTCACCCAACAAATCATCAGGCTGAGGGTGAATAATTCATGAAAGGGGTGGTTTGGTGTTTGTCCTAGTTAGCATCTGCTTTGCTGACACCTGCTGGTGCACCCAAAACAAAAGCATCACATGCCTGGGTCTTCCAAGTGAACAAAAGCACCCTTTCATCCCTGATCAAGATACATTTTGTAGTGAACTTCTTCCATCTCTTTGCTCCTCTACAGGAGTTACAAGAGCGTAACTTCCCACTGACACATTCCCACATGCTCCGCTGCTTTTGGTGGTTATCTGATTAGCTGGAGCGAGAAACCAACCAGGATTCATTTCACCGCTGTCTCTCCTGATTTCATTCCAGGCTGTATCCCAAACAACAGCCAGGATCTTCAGCTTCTCCTCATACACCTCATGTTAACAGAATGACATAATCTGTCATTTTAATTTTATGCTTTTGTGTCCAACATGAAGGTGGTTGCTTTTTAACTTCATGATACCAGTGCCGCTGAGTCGTGATAAACACTGTTGTCAATAAGCATGGCTGAGATTTACTTTGAAAACAGCTGAGGAGAACGAAGTGAGGATGGATTTATCAGTTTTAACACCAATGTTAGAGAACTGAGTTTCGTTTTTGTGTTTTGCCTATACTTATTTCTTAGTGAGCATTTTTTATTGAATTAACCCTGAAAAACAATTACAGATGTTGAAAACTTGTCCATGAGTGAACATTGTTTGTAGAGATTGAATAAACTGCCTCTGTCAGAAGATTCATCACACATTCCCACACATAATTAATGGCAGTTTTGAAGTCACATCTTACCTGTTTTGCAGCTAAGGTGAATATATTACAGTCTATTCACCAAGAACAAGATCCAGGGTGAGACTTGTGTCAATCATGTGGCTTTCTGCAAGCAAGATGCATGTTTTCAAACATGGTATCATTTAACAACATTAGAATCGAGGGGTCTCATAGTTCATATATTCAACACCAGCACATGTACCTTCTTGTTTGTCCTTCTTGTTTGTTATGTTTAAAATTGGATTACAATGTCTATGAACCTTCTTTTCTATTATCTAATGGTCTGAAATGCGCTATAGTGATGGGTTTGTCTACAAAATAAAATGATGCCTTTGCATGGACAGGAGTTCAACCACAGCTGGAAGATTACTAAGGAGAAATGCCATCACAATCATCACTTCAATCCTCCCTTCACTCCTTAAATGGACACTATCAACGTTTTTAAACAATATTGTGGTTTCTGCCATGTTAAAATCGTAAACAGAATTTAGCTGGTTAAAAAAGGGCTGACCTCATGTCTTTGATCTGATTTTATTTTCAACAAAATATCAACATTGGAATCCAAGTCAGAGCTCACTGGGATATTTCAAGATTTTTACATCAATAAGTCATCAGCCAAAGTTTGGTTGTGGGTTGCAGCAGAAAACAATATTGTATGCACTGTATCACAATACAGTAGATAAGTGCTTTGGACAAAAATCTCTGCTGAATGAAGTTGTAACACTGAAAGTTATACCAGTATGAAATTTCTAGAATTTCCAGTTTAAATGTTCTCAGAGTAAGACTATGAGATTCTGCAGAAATGTGTTGATTTTCTATTTAAACACTCAAACAAATAAATCCATGGCTAGCCAAAGTGGTAGAATCCTTGTGTAAGGAAGAGTTGAAGTAATTTGCATGGTAGATTACCAATCTTGGCTTGAATCATGTTTTGTGGCTTGCATGAAGTTGGTTCATTTTTTTGCTCATTTTCAGATGAAGCTGGTTGACAGTGAGGAGGTGTTCCCTGAATTCCACAAGTGGCTTATAATCATAAGTTAAGTTATTCTTTCCATTTTAACCCAAATTAAAATATTTTCCAAAACCTAAAGAAGCAATTTTGGTGCCTGAAGTTAACAGAACTGCAACAGCTCCACTAATGGAAGCACGTTAGTGCATATATTCGTGACTGTCCTCTTCTACTACATTATTCTACCCACTTAGTGACTTATCCCAACACCAACACTTCCTCTCACCTTCCTTAATCAAACAGCTCTATTGATTTGTGTCTGGTCTGAAGCATTGCCTGTCTCTTCCATTCATATCATGTGTTTTAAGACCAGATCAACATGTGCTTAATGTTATATGCAAAGAAAGACAGAAAGCTGTGTATCTTGGTTGATACTGTGCAGTAAAGGCTTATGATTTTCTCTTAGTTTAAATCTCATCCTTCTTCCTTGTAACCGTCTATTTTCCTAATCACTGTGAAACTTTCCCGTTGAGAATGTAAATAAAGGCTCTTAATGCCTGTGTGCTAAAAGCTGCCTCGCTCGAATCTGACCCAAAAATAGTAAATCTTCTTGTTGATGTTCTGTCTTGTTTTCGTGGGTCATATAAAAGGCATCAGTAATATATTGGGTTGGTTTTATTATGCTGTTAAGACTGTCCCAAGTACATTTAATAAATCTGCTGTGGCTACTTGGGGAAGTCAGGCTCACATTGGTGTAATGTGTGGTTTGAAACAGATTTGTTTCTATGATGTGATCAAAATGTCCGATTTTGCATTTAAAGGCATGCGTCCACTGTAATCAAAGGACACATAAGTTATTTCACTCAGGCCTTAAAGTACTGCACCACAAAAATTGCTGAGTCAAAGATTATGAGGCTAGTAAAGTTTGTAAAAGTAAAATAAGAAAGAGTTGTTTGAGAGTTCCCCTTGAACAAAAGTTGAACTCTGCAGAGAAAAGTTCTAGACTCAAAATACAGTTCAGAGGACAAGGTTTCTTTCTTTTCAGTTCAGGGGTTATGCACAAGAAGTCAGTCAGCAAAGTTAGATAAATCTAACAAACAACCCCAAATCCATCAATCCAAGCATAGTAAAAAAAAAAAACAGCAAACAAGCAAAGCATGGATGGTGATCATGAACACATTAGAGCGATAATAACTATATGGCAGAGTGAGGGTGGAAGCACAGGGGTATATATAAAGGCCAGGCTAATTGCAGGAGAGGCACAGGTGTGTGTGGAAAAAAGGCAGGAAACAGAACAAAGGCAGGAAGTAACAGTGGACAAAATTCAATGACACCAGGATTACAAAATAAAACAGGAAGTGAACGCAAACCACATGAAAACATGATTACAGCCTATAAGCATATCACAGTGTAAGTTTATGATTAGGGATGGTGGCACATCCATCCTGATGTGTCATTCCCAATCTATCTAAATGTCATAAAGTAGACATGTTAGACAGCTCCTAATAATCTCCCATTCCAAAGCAGCACCCTTCTCAAATACTTAAGCCAGTGTGACTGCTCTTATAGAAAACATTAGGATCTTAAAATCTCAGAAAGCCAATTGAGCGCATCTAAACTTCTTAAATAAAACTGATGATAAGATCAGTACGTTAAAGTTTAGTCCCTGTGGGGCCATAAACACGGCTTACTCTTTCTGCATAATTGGCCCAGAAACAATTCTTTCAATCCCCATCTGACCCCTGTTAAACCCTGTGGCTGGAAATGAGCTCTTGTGGGTTGTAGGAGTAAGTCATGAGGCCTTTGAAGAGCCTTTTTTGAGCTCTAATAACTTGGCCCAATAGGGAGGCCTGCATGTGAAGTGAGAAGTATGCCGCACACTGAGCCAGGGCCTGTGAGAGATAACTGAGAATTACTGCTAATAAAGCTCTGCGGATTAAACCTAGTTAATGTGTGTGTGTATGTGTGTCTGTGCTCTAATCCTCAATGCATTTCTTTTCATTCATCTTTGCTTAAATTTACATTAGTGAGTTGAGGTGGAAGCCCTGCTACTGGGATGGAAACACAAAACAACTTGAAAGAAATTGAAAAAAACCACACAACTGTCATCAATTAAACAGCAGCACGCCGTGTATCTCACGTTGATTCGTCTGTGGGATTCAAACGAGCGGAAGCACACGTCGAGTGGGCTTGATGGCTCAATCAGTGCAAGTTAATTACAGTCACAGCTGGGAGGAGGCGCAGACAGGGAGGATCACCTCAGCGCAGACTGTGGAGCACATTTTTTGGGTCTCCTGAAGGGCAAATGATGTGAGCGGAGAGGAGGAGAGAGCAAGAAATATGTGTCAGAAAAAAGGCAGAAGGCACAAACAAAGCTTCTCATTAGCTATTTGCCACTGCGGGGCACAACTGGCAACTCTCACAAAGTGAAAAACAGAATCAAAGGCACATAAAATGTTGAGGACATCAATAAACAAACCCACTGTGTGACCAATGAAGAAGTAATTAAATTGTGTTGACAAAGCCTGCCCGGTCAAAGGGGCGATGGAGAAGCCAGCAAAGTCACTTTTATCTTTGTGTTGTCAGTGAAGAAGAGCACAAAAAATATGGTTAATTCGTTCCTCTATGGCTGGGCCATTGTGCTGCATATTTGTGAAAAGGGTCTTTGATTCAATGCTCATGTTTGTGCTCATTTTTCTTCATGGCTCAATGGAGCAGGAACCCCCTCATGAGAGCAAATTGTTTGAAACAAACAAAACAAAGGGTGAGATCAATTATGTGAAAATGGTGCCTGAATTCATTAAAGGAAATGCCATTTAGACCCCTTGGGTGCCGCTATTTAGGGAGATTACCAGCAAGTTAGCTTAAGATATTTTACAATCTGCAAGAATGGAGCATGGTGTGTTTTTCCTGTTATTTTCCACTGTGGAAAAAAACCCTGCGCTTTCATGGTTTGGACAGGCTTCAAATAAATCTGGCATTAATCTGAGCCTGATGATACCTGATAAAACTAGCATTGGCTCACGTTAATGTCGGTCTCAGTTTATAGAAATTAACAGAGGAGCACCAGATGGTTCTATAATTTGATCAAGCAACTGTCAAAGCCCCCCTCTGTTCGGGGATTGATAAGGATTTTGTTTAGTTGTATTGGCCCAGAAACATTTTTATTATCATTTTTTTAAGTGCTGGTAGAAAACAGAAAACCAGATTTGATCATGCAGTGTATTCCTCCCAGTATCTTAAAAATAGATGTGTAAGACACACTTTTCATGTAATTTCTTATCATCTAAAAAGAGAGCTGTGTCCTATATAAGATGCAGAAAGGCTTTGTTAGTAGTACTGTTTTTCATCCAAAGGATGGCGCAGTAAGAAGCAAGTAACCGATTTGCTCTATAAAGCATGTTGTAATACATCGTGATACAGACCAAAGTTTTTCTCCTTAATTCTGTTGTAATCATGCATAATCAAGAAAACTGTGATATAATAGAGTAATTACATCTTGCAGGGTGATGCTTGGATTGATTGGACTCCTTGATCCAAAGTCTGGCACATACTAAAAGAATTCTACAATCATCCCCAATTTGAAAATCAGAGACCCAACATATGACGACTAATAAAGGCAGATTTAAAGGTGACATATCATGCAAAATCAACTTTTTAATGGTTCTCTACCTGAAATATGTGTCCCTGGCATGTCTACAAACCCCCCGAAAATGAAAAAAGATCCATTCTGCCCCTGTTCTGATTTCTCCACTTTTCTGTAAATGTGCGCTGAAACGAGCCGTTTCAGTTTTCCGTGTTTTTGTTACGTCACAACAATATCCGGTCTGTCACGGAGTCAGAGCTCGGAGCTTGTTCAGCCCATAGACTGTATAAAATAATACTGAACCCTTCCTCCGTTTTTCATTCCCTGCACACATGTGTGCTAACAAGGAGCTTAGGAGGGAGGCATGCTAGTTGTAGGCTGTCTTAATTAACACAAAGGTCAGTTTTACTCCCCACGTCTGCAGATTTGAAGATCTAGTGGATGATTTGTATTTTTCATGGAAAAGTGCTAGCGCTAGTTAGCATAGCCACATAGCTACATGTTAGTAGCTGTGTACCAAGACACACGTCGACATACTGATAAATAAAACAACAAGAAACACTAAATCTGTGACCAATCGTTCAGAAAGGTCCTGCTGCAGGCGCCTCTCTGTCAGGATCAGATTCAGAGGGTTGAAGTAACACGGGTCTGTGAGCAGCCGGGTATATTCAGCCAACATGTAAACAGTAGATCAACGTGCTGGAGAGCCGAGGGGATAGCCACTTCCTGAGGGGGCGTGGTCAGAGTGAAAACAGACTGTCTGAACAGGGCTGAAGAAGAGGGTTCTTCAGGCATGCCAAAATCTGATTTCAAAGTGTTTTTTTGAGCATAAACTTTAAAGACATGTTTTGGGGACCTCTTAGACCAATATATTTTGATGAAAAAGGCATGATATGTCACCTTTAATAGTTAAATTCTTATAGTGTTTGGTATGCAATGAGCTTGCCAATGTTTTCACACAAAGCATTCTCTTCACTAGTACCCAGAGTCCACACTATCAAAGCTGAAAATCTTGTGGATCTCCTGCAGTCAAATGCGACTTTAGAGTCCCAGGCTGCTGGAGCGAACTGTTGTTAGCTGCCTAACTTTCATTGAATGTGGTAGTAATTTCTGCTCAGCTCCTCTCCTTGTGAGTTTGCCTGAGGTGTGTTTTTACAAACATGTTGTGGGCTAAATCGGAGAGCTTTCATTAACCCTATCAACAAGCAGGTTTCTGAATTTCTGACATTAATCTTAGTTCATGCTTCGCGTTGACTGTTACCATGACTGCGTTTGCTGTGCTTCATTCTTCAGTCGGCTTGCTCCCTGATTGGCTATCATTTTTTCCTACGTGACAGTCCCCATAGTGCCTGCTGGACCATCCTCAGGATTCCCCCCACACACAAATGGAGCTACGCCTGCAAGCTAGTTCAGGCAGACAACTCGAGCTGCACTGCTATACACGTCACATGTCCCACTCTCATAACCATCATCCAATCCCGCCCTCTGCCTCTCAAATTGGCGGTCTATTTAAACTGGGAAAATCTCCCATCTCACCCTCTGCCTGTCAACACCTCTGCTGCCTGCATGCCTATTGCTGAATTTTCTTTCATCCCCACCGCCTCCCCAGCATCCACATGCAGGCTCCGGGGGTGTTCAGTATGTCTTGCTCATCACTCCTCAATGTCTGCATGTAAACTTATCTGCAAGGAGTGATGAGGCTGGAGCCTGGGCGCCAAACATGAATATGTATTCGCTGCTACAATGCATTTAACAATGTAAACTAGAGTTGTCTGACTGAACTGGATTTCTTATCACAAATACTGAATATGTTTGATATTTACGTTTTCAAGTCAGCACAGCATTGATTGTCAGGGATTGACAGCGAAGGAAAAATCACTCAAAACACGTCACACCACAGGACAAACCAGCGAGATAATCAGGTCTTTGCTGACTTTTGCAGAGGTGGGTGGTGCGGGTATCAGCAAATTGATGTACGTCTTCTGTACCTTGGAACAGAGTTACTGTACGCTGAGCTCAACTATGCATCCACCTGCATGATGTGGACTTTGCTTAACGCAACACAAATGGTCACACATCCCTGATTTTACAGTATTTTAAGTAATATATTCCTGCCAAAAGCTCATTTGAGTCTTCAAACTGTTAAAAAAAATGATGCACGTCAGCTATTTATTAGTAATTCTATGTAGTTTTGAACAAATACCAACTTCTGCTTCTCCAAAAACAGTGTTGGAAGTTTTGACCCATTTTTTAATCATGATGCTGACATTATGACGCTATAATTTGTCATGCATACTAACGCCATCCATTATATAATTTATTTGTCAAACAAAATATGTTAGGGTGAGCAGCAATGCTAACTGGCATCCATAGTCCCCATGTATCATAAACAGATACTTTAAAATGCTATACATGTACTGATCTACAAATACAAAATACTGTGTAACAAATCCTGTTTTTTCATCAATGTTAAGTCATAGTTTGAGAAAAGTGTCAATACAGAACAAGATTCAAAAAATCTTAAGCCTTAAAACAATGATTTGTGAATTTGGCAGTCATTTTCAGACATACAGTTACACAGTGCTCCTGCCAACAACCATCTTCATTCTGAAAAGAGTAAAACATATTAACTATCATTACATAAGAATCATTGAAAAGAACAGCAGGGGTCCCTTTTACTGTATAGTGTTTCTCTTTAACTAAACACATACAGCTTGAAATCCCTGCTGGCTCTGTAAGCCTGAGGAACAGCATCAGACGCTCTGACAGAGCCCCACTCAGGCCTTCAGGGAGGAACTCTGCTGCTTTAAAGTCCTCGATCACAGGGAGGATTTCACCACCATCAGTACGCTCTGAATCAGCAGCCGAGACGGGGCTGCCGCTATGTCAAGATGACACCACTCAAAGCCCTGCAGGGCACGACATGAGCAACACGCGGTATTGATCTTTTTGCCACACACTGCGAGACAAACTAGTTCAACCAGAGTCGAAGCTGTAAGCTGCCTGCAAAGTGTGCTGCCCCTCCCTTCCATCCTGGAGTCTTATCAGATGTCCTTGTGATGAAAGAGGAGAAAACAAACTTTGCTGTATTTTGAAGAGTTGGGGAACTCTGATGGGTTAATGAAAAGTCGAACAGTGTGACCTGCTAATTAAAGATGTTTAACTAAGATAATTGGATGCTATTAAGCTAGCAGTCATTTGCGAGCAGCTTCTGTCACATTGGATTTCCTTCATCATTTCTAAGCAATTAGAGCCATAACTCAAAAGTATATTTCTCACATTAACTCCTAAAGACTAACTGCAGGATATTTAGCTCCAAAAATGTACCAGATATGCCTTTCAAACATGTCCTATATCAGGGGAGATTGTCAGTGCGGAGCGCCCTTTCTGTTTGATTCAGCAGAGGGGAGCTCATGGGTTGAGCATTCAGGAGGAGAAGGAGACTCTACTAAAGAATATACTAGAATGTACTTTATTCATCCCTAAGGGAAATTTAGGTGTTTGGCAGATACAATTATAAAAATCACATAAAAACAAGTAATTCAGGTGTCTGTCAGCTCATCTCCCAATGGTTAGAGAGTTATGAAGCCTAATGGTTGCAGGGATGAATGATGTTCTGTATCTCTCAGTCCTGCAGCACAGAGAGATGAGCCGTCCACTGCTGCTGTTTCTCTGGTCCACAAAGAAGTTGTGAAGTGGATGATCTGTGTAATTTAGAATGGCCTCTAGCTGCTTCTGTGTGCATCTCTCTCCACCACAGCCCCCAGTGAGTCCAACCTGGTTCCAATCACACTGCCAGCTCTTTTCACTGGTTTGTCCAGTCGCCTTGTATCCTTGTTTTATACTGCTTCCCCAGCAGACTGCAGCATAGAATAACACACTTTCCACCACAGACTGATAAAACATCTGTAGCATCTTACTGCAGATGTCTAAGGATCTGAGCCTCCTTAAGAAAAAGAGGCGGCTCTGCCCCTGTAGGCTGCATCTGTGTTAAGGGACCAGTCCAACTTGTTGTCCAGGTGTACACCTAGATATTTGTAGGTTGGCACCACCTCGATGTCCACCCCTCGAATGTTAACTAGCTGATGGCAGAGCCTGGATCTTCATAAATCTACTATCATTTCCTTTGTCTTTGAGGTGTTCAGTAGGAGGCAGTTTTGACTCCAGTTACTGAAGGTGACTGTTTCTGGGTTAATATCACTCTGGCATATATAAGGATGTTTCTACAATAAAAGCAAACATTTTTTCATGAGTTTGCAGAAAAAAAGTTTGCATGAGGAACTAATCTGCTCATTTCTTTTCACACAAAATGTTGTTACATTTTTAGGAGGGCAGCGCATGTGTTTAAAGGAGCTTCAGAGTGATGGTGTGCAGAACACCGATAGAGTTTAAATAGGTGTGCATGTGCAAAAGAGAGTGGTAGAGTGTGTATTTGGCTCCAATTGTCTGCATGTCATGCTGGGCCTCACTTAAACTCGCTCTATGGGACACATTTCTCTGCCTCCATGAAGCTCCTGACTCATGCTGAGGTTTGACTAACCAGGGGGACTGAGTGCAAGCTCTGCCATTGGTTGGCAGCAACAGGGCCGGTCTGGGCTCATTAAATCCCCAGATGGCGGGGCACAGGGGCAGCAGAGTGAATAGTATTATTACCCAGCAGGGTGAGCCATGGACCAAATGTTGTCCTGGCCTGGCTCAAGATCACCAAACCAAAAATTGGGAGCGCTTCTAGCTGTGAGCTCATCTGCTGAATGATTTTTTCTCTCTGGATGAGCTCTATGCTGCTATGAGGAGAGAGGAAAATACATTTTTACCTTGAAGTTGAAAGAGCAATCTGTTCTTCTACACAAATAAGATGATGAAGTTTGTTTAACAGTTTCCATATGCAGGGAAACAATGAAGAAGCAAGCTGAGCGGTGTAAACAGGCTTGCAGATTGTGAGTACTTCGGCAGTTAATGCAACCAAATCAAGACTCATTTAATTGTCACAGCTTGATTATTTACATCTGATATAAACATACAAACCTTTCTACTTCATTCTCAGCAGCTGAGTCACAGTCCCTCAAGGTGGATTTACCGTATACTTGCATGTTGAGGTTTGATGGTGTAAAAGTAAATGTAAAAGTAAAAACACTTCCAGATCAGGTTATCATAGTAGTAAGTAGACAAGCACAGTCTCTTTCCACTAGTTTTTAATAATGGTAGAAATTACTCAGAGTAAAGACAAGATAAAGAAGTTTCTGTTATCTTCCATTTATCCAAAAACCCCAAAGACATCTCCATCACATAACAATTATGTACCACCATCAACCTTGTCACAAAGTAAATGAAAGCTACTGTGTGAGTATAATTAAAGCTCCTGTGTGGAGATTTAGCTGCTCATGAAACAGATTGAAATTAACAGTTGTGCCTCTTTATGACCTCAAAAAGCAAACAAGACTGACAGTTTCTGTATCGTGATTCTTAATGTAATAGCCACCAGCTGGTATGTGTCAGCTTAGATGTTCGACAGAATGCTAAAGAAATGCCCTCTTTTTAATTTTCCACTTTAGATATTCATACATTTGGCCATGAAAAGAAACCAGGATGAGATATTTATGTAAGAAAAAACAACCCAATCATGGGCAGTACAAGATCAGCAAAGAGACAGGAGGTAAAAGAAGCACAAACAGAGTTCCTCACATGCATGCACACAAATGCATGAATTACAAATCATCAGCAGGTAATTCTAGGACAGACATTAACCCCTTCTGTGAGGTACAAACTGACTGTAGAATCAGGCTGTTAAATCAACAATGTTTTTGAAACAGAGTGAAATGATCACCGTAGCCCCCTTATATGCTACATGAATCAAATAACACCAATTGTTTGACCATTAAAACGACAGTCAAAAATTAATCATGACAACAGTCGAGATGTTAGAGGTACTAGGGACCGCCAAAATCAACATAAACCAAAATATCCTCACAGGAGCTTTAAACATCCTTAAGACTAAATTAAAGGAAGAAGAGTTAAATAACACCACTTGGCTTGACTGAGCTGTTGTTTGTACGATTACTGGAGATGTTCCTTTCTGGAAAGATGTAAGGCGTCTTTACAGGTTAAGGCAAAATGCCAAACCCATGTATGGTGACCTACAAAATAGGCTATTTGAAGGTCACACACAGGCTGCACCTGCTTCAACAAGCACTTTGAAATTACAGCAACCTATATCTAATATCTATTTTATTTCATTTTTATTTTTTTTATTTTGATGCTCTAACTTATTTTATTTACACATATTGCATTGTGTGCATTACTCTATTTTATCTTATTATATTTTAATTTCAATTTGTATTATTATTATTATTATTATTATTGTTATTGTTATTATTAATAATAATAATAATAATAATAATAATAATAATAATAATAATAATAATAATACGTTTTCCCTAATACGTCTTGCCATTGTTATATTTCTGCTTCTTTCTTGTTTTTCAATCACTGTAAAGCACTTTGGGTTGCATTTGATTTGTATGAAAGGTACTGTATAAATAAAGTTTTATTGATTAATTGATTGACATCAGCACAAAGCTGCTTTATTAATAAAAGTAAGACAACCAGTTTGGTACCAAGTTATCCTAACTTAACCTTGTCTAAATCTAATTAATCTAAAAGTCCTCTTTTACATGAAGTCTTCACATTTAACCTCACATAGATACCCTCATCTGAAACAGATAAAACACTAAGACAAAATCGTAAAGATAAAGACAGACACACGCGCACGATGTGTGTTGTGTCAACAGTGTGAGAGAATTCACAAACAGATGTAGCCAAAACTCCGACTGTTTAAAAAGTAGCCCTCTTCCAACAGTGCAGATGGCCCTGGCAGGGACCAAATATCATCCACAAATCCTGCTGCTTCTCACAGCCTCACTCACCTCCCACTTAACACCACCCTCACATAGAACAGATAATAGAGCTGTGCTCAATCAATGGAGCAAAGACTATGAAAATTCAAATCTTCTGTTTGGTTTCAGATTTAGAGAATAAATATAAAACAGTCCAAAAAAAACAGCCCCTCTCCCTCGACATTTGTCACCCTCACCCACAGAGTTAAACCAGCTCCTCAAAGCTTCACAAGAAGTGAGAAATTATTCTGTATGTGTGGCCTCCAATCAGAGAGAAAGCTCATTAGTGAGGTCCTGTTTATTGCATCCTTCCATCTCATCACAAATCTGAACCAAAGACACTCACAGCCCCTTTTTTTCTGAGGAGTAACAAGAAAGACGTCTGAAAAGCAGCATCTACTTCAGTTCAGGAGAGACTCATAAAGAAGAGAGAAAAATGTTTGGCTCCCCTATTATCTGTGGTGAGCAGACAGCTGGGGGAAACTGAGAGCTTTATGAGTAATAGGATGAAAAACAGAGCTGTGAGCTCTGCCTCTGTGATTAGTTTATATTTGCCAGGCTTTAGATGTGTCAGTGCGTCCACTTCTTTTTTTTTTTTGCGCCTCACTATATCATCAATCCGCATGGGCACCATAGAAGCTTTTAATGCACTCAGACACCCAGAGGAAATTTGTTTCGTTCAGATAAATTTAATAAATCACATGAAGTATATAGGGTTTTTTCCTGTGAGTATAACTGAAGGTTTACCGCTCTCCTGCTGCCCATGGATCATTGATGCTGGTTGTGTAAATGCACCAGGGCTCAACAGCTTTAAGAGGGTGCACATACACACTGCTACTAAAGTCACATCAAAACATTACATTGAACAGCTCATCTGTCATCTATCACCAGGCTGTGTCAAATACTTGAATCTGATTGGTCAAAACTCGATAAAAACATTAATTAATTCATAACAGAGGCGACAGAGAAGCCATCAACGTCACCCTGTTGGGATTCTATTTCCCAGAACCACCTGCTCACTATACAGTCATGGCCAAAAGTTTTGAGAATGACACAACTATTAATTTTCACAAAGTCTGCTGTTTCAGTTTTTATAATGGCAATTTGCATATACTCCAGAATGTTATGAGGAGTGATCAGCTTAACTGCAATTAATTGCAAAGTCCCTCTTTGCCTTGAAAATGAACTTTATCACCAAAAACACATTTCCACTGCATTTCAGCCCTGCCACAAAAGGACCAGCTAACATAATTTCAATGACACACAGTTGTCACACACATTAACACAGGTGTGGGTGTTGATGAGGACAAGGCTGGCGATCAATCTGTCATGATTGAGTGACTGGACACTTTAAAAGGAAGATGGTGCATGACACCATTGTTCCTCATCTGTTAGCCATGGTTACCTGCAAGGAAACACGTGCAGCCATCATTGCATTGCACAAAAAGGGCCTAACAGGGAAGTTTATAGCAGCGAGTATGATTGCACCTCAGTCAACCGTCTATCGAATTATCAAGAACTTCAAGGAGAGAGGTTCAATTGTTGCCAAAAAGGCTCTAGGGTGCCCAAGAAAGTCCAGCAAGCGCCAGGACGTCTCCTGAAGGTGTTACAGGTGCGGGATCGGGCCACCACCAGTGCAGAGCTTGCTCAGGAATGGCAGCAGGCAGGTGTGAGTGCATCTGCATGCACAGTGAGGCGAAGACTTTTTGAACTCAAAATATTCTTGAACAACTTACTCTGAAACCAAGGGAAATCTATAATTTCTCACTTCTCTTTTGATTCATGCATCTTTAAAAACATCTGTTTTTTTAAAGAGATAACTTTGTATTGACATGCTGCAAAGACTTTAAAGATGCAGAAACAGAACAGAACAAAATGAGATCTATCAATATGATTTTTTTTTTTAAATGAAATGTCTGGGGTTGAACAATTTTGGTGAACAGGATTATAGAAAAGAAACACAGAATGCCCGACTCTACAAAAAAAAGGAATTTAAAATTGTAAAAAAAATCTCATGTCAAATAAATGAGTATATGAACTTTTCACATGCTGCACAAAGACCTGTAAAGAGGATCTATCTCTCAGTAAGTGAGTTTTCATACATGTAAGCATTCCCTAAATATGTCCACACATCAATAATAGAAACATTAGAGCTGAAATACAGGATTTAAAAAGTAATGCTCTGCTTTCATTGGATTCTTATTACAGTGATATCTAGTATCTGCTGCATCCTCATCTTACATAGGTGGTTTATAAAAGTGACACAGTGAATCAGATACTGCTACAGTTTCTTCTGAGCTGAGAAGATAGGTATTTTTTAATCTCAGCCATTTTTTCTCCTCAATGTTTTTTCAGGCAGTTTCTTCTATTGGGCTCATATCCAAAGGTCATTGTTTGTTACCTCTATTTCTTCCAAGTACTTTGTGTCCTTGGCAGCTTGTTTTGATTCTGTTAAGCTTCAGTAAAGACTTTAAAAGTGAGATTTCAATTTACTGGTGCCTAACCTTGTGTCTCTTATCTTCTCCTTTATTAAGTAACGACTTGGTAAACACAATAAAAGAAGTTTTATGTGCCAGATCTGTGCAGTCTAATTCATGATTCACAAACTTTGAGCAAGACTATTTCCTGGCAAATGGGAACAACTTCAAAAACAGAGTGAAGTGCAATACAAAAAATCTTTAGGGGTAGTTTTTGCTGAATTTAAAGTACAGAAAACATCAAAATCAAAGCAAGCTCCTCAGACTCCTCACTGGAAGTTCGAAAAACAACTACTTTCTGAGAGTCACAGTAGTGCTTTATTTCTGACAGTGCTGTCCTGTAAGCAACAGAAGCCAGTCTACTACTACTACTAATACTACTGTGCTATGAAAAGGATGGAGGAAAATCTTCTTTAGCCACTTCAAAAAACGTTCATCAGAAAAGGTTAATGCAATATTTTAACCCCTTTCAACTCCTCACCTTGCTTCCAGACCACCCTTTCACTTCACAGTGCAACAGTTTTGCAGCAGCTCTGTTATTCTATGTAAACCACACACTGACTTATGATAAACACCTCATAAAAATAAAAATCTGAACTTTCCCTTTAATCCAACCTTGAAAGTGTTCAGCACCTGAGTCTCAAGTATCAAAGCATCACCCCAAAGGATCACACTGTGCATCGTGCTGCTCTGACTCTCTTATCCTCCTCCTACCTTCTCTTTGCCTTGCAGACAGCGATTCTGCAGAGGATTATCTTTGCACAACTTTGCAGTGTGATGTTGCCCTGTGTGTATGCTTTGACTGACAGCATGAGGTTTGAATCAGGGCTCTTCAACTGATGAGTCAAATTATCTACACTAAAGGATCATCCTTTTTTCTAGCACCATGTTATTGCTTTAAAAATAACACTGATTGGCTTAAACAGGGGGCTATGTTTAAAGACCGTAATTTTAAATGTAGAGTGGCATTAGCTGTAACTCTGGTGTCGATTAAATTTGCCTGGTCCCACTCGGTGTCCTTGATTAGCTCGCGGGGTGGCTGCGTCTGTTTTAGGATTTTGTTTGTCTCTTTGCTGGGAGAGCATTAAAAGCTTTGCTGTCTTTTAGTTCACAGGTATCCATCCGACACCTAATTTCTAATCAGTATTAGAATTAGAAACAAAAAATAAAAATGCTAATTAATGCTTGGGCCAACTTAATCAAGCAAAAAACTTTTCTTTTCATCTTCATGTTTTCACACCATGAAACCTTAGGAGGTCATTTCTTTCCTGCCAACACAGACCCCATGAACAGGAAGTTCCTTTGTTACGTGAGCCTGTATGGGAGAGTGCAAGCAGCCTTTGAAGCTGTCGTTGTTGGGGAAACCTGCCAAAGAACTCTGCAGGCAACACTGGCAGCTCTCTTTTCCTTTTCCCACATCTGAGGTGATAAAAAATGTTTGCTCATGAAAACTTTTTATCTCCAGTGGTGGAGGGTTTTTTTTTTTATATGGGCACATGCATGTGTCTACACACTACCTCAGTATTGATGGAGGAAGCTTTTCTGGGAGAGTGAGGCGGCCGCTCGTGTGAAAGGAGTAAACAACATCTTGTGTCTTCTGAAACTAAATAAACAAAGAGCACACCTCTGACATGTGCTTTCACACAGGATACAGCAGCACAAAAACAGAGATGTAGTAAAGCCAAGAGGAGCTACTGCAGCCAGACATTCAGTGTTTTACTACATGCAATTCATCATGTTTCACAAAATCTAATTAGAAAGCAAGGAAAATGAATATCACACAGATATGAGTTATAATATCTGATATAACGCTTGAAAAATTATCAATTTGTTCTATAATAAATTATAGATCTACACTATCTCTCTCACATTTAATAATAACATGGTATTGATTTCAACCATGTTACCCAGCTGTATTTATTTGTATCCTCACATCTCCTGCTTGAATCTCCTCCTCGCTCCTCTGAGCAGCTCTATGAGAACAGAAAAGACCGTAATGATGGAAGACCTCAATCGATTTGCAGGTCACGAGAGAGCGGAGGTTGTGGGAGATATGGAATAAGAGAAATGAGATGCACCTATGATGTATCCCGCTCTGTGGATTGTTGAAAGTCCTTCTGGGGAGCGCAGTTAATCACAAAGTCAGGGTGATGCAGCCTGGCAGACTGAGAGAAATGGGTTCAACAAGAAGGTAAATTACAGCACTTCAATACGAGTTAACCCAAGCTGTGCCTCTAATATCCCATGTTGGCCAAGCTTTTCCTTTTATTTTCAGCCATGATGAAACAAGGGTTACTACTGGGAGGTTTGTGGGTTGAAAAGATTAGCTTGTTTGTCGGATGTTGAGGTTCTTCATCTGAAAAATGCCAAAATATCTTTGGTTAAAGCTGCTCTGATCCAAAAACTATCTAAACCTAAAATACCCTTTTGCTTTTCAGGCTTTTTTCAAACAACACCAGCAATTGGAAGATGTCCCGAAGGCGCCTAGAAAGAATTTTCAAAGTATTCGAAATGCCAACATACAGTCTTGCCTCAGAAAAGCAATAATGTGGGATTATTCCTCATATATACGGTACCATATTTGCTGTAGCCGTGCCTCCCTGTAGTCAGACCTATAATGGCGTTTAAAGCAGACAAAGGGCTTCAAAGCACTTGACCTCATTCTCAAAGCAACAGGGAATTTAGTCTCATAGTGTCTATATGAGACATTGCTGGAGTTCTACAGGAGTCTATTGGGTTTCTTTTTCACAAATACACTCTTTAAACTTTCAATACATTTTCTGGAGCTCTGCCTCAAAAAATTCCCTCAGTTGCTCTTTCACACATGTCCCTCACAGCCTCAGGTTTTCCCTTTTTCCACTAAAGACCGATTTATATTTCTGCGTCTGCGTCTGAGCACCACATACTTGTGCGTCAGTGTGTCTGTGTCGCGCAGTCATTCTCCGCCGAAACACCTGAGGGCAGTGTGGTCTCTCTGATAGCCGGTCGCCTCCTTCCGGCCCCGCTTCGATCTTTGTTTACTTTTCCACAGCGATTCAGAGCATGTTATGTTAATCTACAGCTGATACATGTTGCTGTTTATCATACAGACATGATTACATGAATAATAGAGAGGAGGAGTTGAAATACACTGCAGATGTGCAGCCGATGTCCGGGATCCTGGAAGTGTTGTAAATGTGGGAAACACAAAGCCGCCAAGTGGACCAATCACAGGGCTTGCGGTCTGCGTCGATTCTATGGGTAGTTACATTTCGGAGGAGGTGCACGTCAGCTACGTGTGTAGGCCTCCGCGTAGGTAGGGGAGCTATGCGGACCCCCGGCATAGGCTACGCCCTCGATTTGACGCAGAAGTATAAATCAGCCTTAAGAGGGTGGTGGGGTGAGCAAAGGGAGGCAGGACATGATATTGAAAGCACAACACAAAAGCCAAAGTGCAAGGTTTACAACATTATTTTGGATGAAGCAACACTTTGATGACAGTTTTTTCAATGCTACCTGTTCTAGTCTTGAAAAGGACTTCCCTTCTTTAACTCACACCATTACGTGTTGGTCTTCCAGTTTTGAAGTCCATCGCCACTGCCCACTCGCTCCAAGGGGAATTTCCTGAATATTTCATGTTACATTCCCCCATGGACTCACCCATACTTTACCAAGGACATTCTACTCAGCAAGGTTATAGAAGGCCAGCTCAGTCCTGGACCCTGTGGAGGTGGTGGCTGACAGGAGAATTATGGCCAAGCTGTCATCTCTGATAGACATTTTCTTCTATATATATATTCTTGTTGAAATTCTTGTACAGTACACCTTCTTGTTTGCTGCTGTAACTCCATGAATTTACACGTTGCGGGATGAATAAAGGAGTATCTTATCTTATCTTATAGTGATTAGTGCTTTGATGGACAAAGCCAACGTGACATGACATACTGTAGGTGTTATGTTGCACCTTAAGCTCTAGGAACATGTTGCATTACAGTGACTCTCTGACACTTACAGACTTAGGGGAGATGTCTGTTAACTTCCTACCTCTCTGTATCCAAGTAAGAGAATGCATCTTTGAAAATATTTGGAGTATCTGAAATTCTTCCCTACTGTCCTAAAAAAAATCTAACCCTTTGACTAATGTTTCAGGAACCTGTGAGATACAGGGTGACCTAATCTACTGTTTTCAATGACCGTATGACAGCTGTAGAAATTATCTGATTTAAGCTCTCAAAAAGATGATTAAGTCCTGCGCAGTGCTTCAGAAAGATGTCAGCGCATTACTCACAGGGACTTCAACGCTCAATCACACATTCTCTACCGACCTCTTAATTGAAGAAATGCAGTTTTTAATCCGACAAGCTGTCTTCTGTAGAGACGCCACTGCTGACTGTGTACGCTCTAAATTCTGAATGACACTGCAACTACCTGGTGAAGCAGGCTGTGTAATGGAAGCTGGCAGCTCAGCTGATGAAATGCAGCTTGTGCACTCCTGTCATATAGACCAGAGGAAACAGCAGCGTATCTGAAAAAAAATACATGATGTTGCAATTAGCAAAGTCAAATGAGGGACCTTTACCAATACTGGTCCAAGATAAAAGTCACTTGTGTAGTATGACCAGGTGTGGTTATGTTGCCAGACTTTAAAGCCATACTATGTGATGTTTTCACATTAACATCTCCCAAAAAATATGACCCGTTTAATGCATGTTTTTAGGTTGACTCACAGCATTGAACCAACAATATTCGAACTTTTGGAAACCTTAACTTTTGATAACCCTAGAACACTATCGCTGGAAGCTTTCGCCAGAGCAAACACATTTACAGGATTTTCATTATTCATTCATTCATTCATTCATTATCATTGTCTGAGTGTCATGGGTCCCTGGGTAGCTTCACCATGTCTTTGATGTCTTTGAAAGCGTGGGTGTTTCCCTACTCCAAAAGCCGCTTTTTCCTACAGGCACTTGTTCAGTTGATTTTCCCCCAGCAATAGTGATTTTTTTGTTTCTCTCTCCAGCTGCTGTTTGTGTGTCAAGGAGACTGTGCCTTCACCAGGGAAGTCTCAAATGTCCCAGGAATGGGTGGGCCAAACACCAAGTATCCAGTTTCATCATTTTTTGTTTTAGAAATTTTTGGTCCCAAATTCCAAATTTACAGTAATTTTGGAGCACTTTTAAAGGGTCCACCATGATACATTTTTTTCATTTTGTTAGACATGGCACAGTTGAAAATAAAAGAACAATACTCTAATGTGCCATATTTTGATATATTTTGATGTCAAGTACTTTTTATTGGGTGTATTATATCAGGTAAAAAAAACCATCCGGTGTCAGTGATAGCGTTACTAATTGTAGAGATAGTGTTCTAGGGTTATAAGATAAGGCTGGTTTAACTTTGTCATTGTCTTTGGGAAACACAAAAGAAACTGGAAATCACAGAGCCAGACTGTTGTTAGCTAATGTTACTGTTATTTAGAATGAATGAATATAATGCGCCCAAACATCACTAAATATAACTGGAATAAATCCGCACCATATTACACTGTCCAAAAAATGGTCAATCTTTGTGCTGATGGTCTTGTTTTCTTCTGTAGAGCATAAATATACATCACTATTAATTTCAGTCTGTAACAACCATTAAAAAACTCCTCACAGGAGCTTTAAATTTAGGTGCCTCAAGTTGTTCATTTACACACTCAATCACATTATATTTCATTACAATGTGATGACTTGGTTCCCCAAGATAATGAAAATGTGATGTTATTTAAAATGTCGTAAAAACAAAAATCAACCTTGTTTTATTCCATTTTTTTTCTTATCGTTTTCACTTAAAATAGTTTTCTTGATAAAAAAAATTTTGGCCTTGAAAAATCTTTTTCAAAGGATTAGTCTTGAAAGGGAGAGATCATATTAAGATCAAGATCATGTTTTAATAGGACGAGTAGAGCATGGTGTGTGTTATTGTGCTGATTTAGAGAGCCCTGGCATCAAAGATCAGATAGTGTGCCTTTAAAATATTGAAAATCTGCCATGCAGTTTTCATCACGTCAGCTACAACAAACATGTCTGCACTTTTCAAATGTAAATACATTCATAAAAAAATCACACTTGACATTTCAAGTTCTGTTTTCCATGCCAGAAGTAAAATTGTATTATTAGAATTATCATATTATGAGATTTACCTGATAGGGATCTTTTCCAGGGTTAACAGTTCAAACATTCATTTGGGATTTAGATTCAGATGTGTAATCTGCTTTCACGTTCACCCACAGTTTAACTGCAGAATAAAGGTGAGGTTCAGATCTTGTGCACAGATATCATCAAACAACATACTGAGCTCTCCTTGTACCATCCTTGTTCTTATCGTGTGTCTCAGAGCTTTGAGGGTGTTCCCACAAAGCAAACAAACATTCACCGTCAGAGCAGCGGAGACATTAATCTGCAGAACATCATCTCCAGCAGGCATTCACAATCCATCTGTTATGACAGCTTACGTTTGCTAATTACACGAGCAGGCATGCTGGCTTCTGCATTTTAATGACAACACAACCACTCCTCCGCGGCCTGTCAGTCACTAAACCTGGTCCTTACTTTACTTGAGAGAGTTTGACAAAGAGCTGGACTCGAACAAAAAAAAACACCCCTGACATTTTAGCTCAGACTAACCCACCAAAATCCCCCCATGACCATCCGTCTCCAGGCTCCTGTGGCCTTGGCAGTGGCTGTGTCTACAGGGGATTAATATAGGTGACAGTGTGATTGGGCCAGACAGCTTTTGGTAAGAAAAACACCAGTGGTCCTGATGCAATCTGCTCGTTTCTGGCTCGTCAGACACACACCAAAAAAAAGACCCACAAGTCTTGTCTGCCCAGGAAAGAGCCAGGTCTGCTAGAATACCAATTATTCACAAGATTGTCTTTGCAGGCTGAGACTACTTACATATCAACATACATTAATCATATGTTGGTGCTGTTCATATCCTGAGTAATAAACTGGTCAGCTGAGATAAAATAATTTTAAATTGTGATTATTTTTTTTTTATGATTTATGAAGCACTTTTTAAAATTATTTACTGGCTTCACCTTTTCAAATGTCAAATTACAGTTATTTTGTCCATCTCATATCAATATTTATTGAATATCATACATTTTCTGTATCAAAGGTTGGGCATAAAAATAATTTAAAGACATCAACCAATCTTTTTTTTGCAAGCAAAGTTATCTCAAAACAGAGTACAATAATGCTAACAATAATAGAAATACGATTATTACTACAATGATTAATGGCATCAACTGTGTTATGCAAAATACTGATTAGCCGTTCAACTGTTCAACTGTTCAACAATAAAGTAAAAAAACATCAATCATTTTTTTCATCAGGTACTGGTCTGCTTTCAGTCCCGAGAGTCAGAACGAAACATGGTGAAGCAGCGTTTAGTCATTATGCTGTAACTACATATAATTGAACACAGTACACCACATATCTGGAACAAACTCCCTGAGAGCTGTAGCTCCGCTCCAACTCTCACTTCTTTTAAATCAAAGTAGACTAAGACCTTTTTATTTGCAACTGCCTTCCTATCTTAGCTTATTTTAAACTTGCTTTAAATGCAAATTTTTAATTTACTTTTGACACATTTCTAATTATCCTTTTCTTTTGTTTCATTATATTTTTCATTTTAATTGTGCTCTTTTATGCTTGTCTGAATGTTTCCAATGCTTTTAATGTTTTAATGTAAAGCACATTGAGTTGCCCTCGTGTATGAAATGCGCTATACAAATAAAGTTGCCTTGCCTTGAAAATTCAGTCCTAATTTTTTTTTTATACAAAATGCGGGCTGCTTCCTCTACACGTGTGCGACATATGCCAGCATAAAATGCGGATAATAATATATTGGTTTAGAGTATTTTACCCAGAAAATGGCGCTAACTTTATCCCTGCATGCCTGATATGAATGAATTGAAAAATTTGCTCCATTCATTGTCTTTCAAGAGGCTGTGAAAAGCATTCTCAAATACCCGTTGGGGTACATAGGCAACCCAGACAAGGCTGGCGATGCCAACTTTTAACAGCTTTTCTCCCACATTATCTCATAATCATGCATTAAAAGCAAATAGACGTAAACCATAAAATTCATTAATGCTGGTTTGGTTGAAAGACTCATCAGTTTAATACAAACAGTCACCAGTGAAGGCGGGTGGCTCGACTCCAGGTGAGCAGCTCGTAGCTTAGTGGGCTTGTGGTGGATTAAGATGACATAAGATTGAATCTTATCTTGCCTTGAGGTTGGGTCTTTGTAAATAATACAACAAAGAGTACGGTCTAGGCCTGCTCTTTTTTTTAAAGTGTCCTGAGATAATATTAGTAATGAATAAGCACTGTATAAAGAAACATTGAATGATTGATTTAGCTGTCAAAGTTTCACAAAGATATCAATGTGATAAAGTTCTTTTCAGGTGTGGTTTCTGAATGTACATCAATCCCTGACCCACAGGCCTGTGAATCAAGTGCCTCGCAGCTAATTAACAATAAGTAGTCTAAAGGGTCCTCATTCTCAACATATAGGGAGAAACTGAGGCAATTAAAATCCTCCTGCAGAACTGAAGGTGAATATGTACTCAGCATGTCAAGATCATTTTCTATGAAATTGATGTTTTGAAGTGCAGATTCAGAGGGAACATTCGTTAAAATCTTAAATGTTGACCTTTCTTTTAATATAAAACAAATTGTTATTCAACTCTTCTTCAACTCTATGGTTCTAGAGGTGCATCTTGTCCTGCAGCTGCTTAATGTGTGGGTGTAGGTTTGATTTTGACATTGGTGGGGACTTAGCCCTTCCCCTGGCTGCAACAGAAATGATGCTTTGCATTCATTAGCAGTTGCCTATCAGGGGGGACTATACTTTCCTCTGGTGACTTACACTTTGTTTGTTGAAATAGCTTCTAAATGTCCATCTTTCTTTACTGCCTTGCAAGCGTAACAGCCTACAGGGAGCTAAGCCAATCAAAAAATAGATCGGTCTTAAAGACGTATTTGGGAGACCGTGCTGAAGTGGGAAAGGATTTAACTCTTTGTGTGCCGCATGAAGCGCAATTTTTTTCCCTTCAACCTTTGGTTGGTAGGGACACGTCCATACAGACCTGCAACGTTTGTAAAAGCGTCTTGAGATAACGTTTGTTGTGATTTGGTGCTATACATGTTTCTAACTTTTTTGTCTGAACCTATCCTATTTAAAAGCTGTCTGTTTGATCTGTTGTATGAGCCTGATGAAGGCCATAAGCCGAAACACAACTAACAAACCCAACTAGCGTGCTGGTAGCTAGCAGGATTTTACACTTGACATTGAGAAAACAGATGGTACAAGAAAATCCAAGACAGACAGATACTCAGAAACTGCACGCTGTGGACTTTGTTTTCCTGCATGAACATTTCCATTGCATTTATCAGTTTTAAATGTTTCACCCTGACAGGCCATCAAAATTAGGCTGTGTCTTCTATATTGGTGCAATTTATAGTCCATATTTCACCGCATTTCCATAATACTGAAAAAATGGCGGCATGTTGATTTTAAAAAAATGTTAAAAGAGTCCAAAACGGAACAAAGTTTGGTAAAACCAGAGATAGAAGTTTAAAGGAGCAAAAAGATGAGAGGAAGCAGGAAAGGGATGCAGATGACTCAGAAAGAGATGAAGAGGTGAAAATCAAAAGGAAAAACACAATCCAGCAGCTCTTTGTGGGCTTCTTTCATCTCGCTCCCTGATGCTAAAGTTTTGGTGCTGGCAAACCTTTCTCTTTCAGCACAGTGTTTTTTGAGGAGTCACTGGTTCAGAAGAAAGGGAGCTTTGTAATTCTTGTACAAGCCTGTTGTTAGATAAGCTCTGTGTTGCTCATTATGTTTGCAATTATCAATTGTAGGCATTCAAATTATGACGTGCATAAGAACAATCAAGCATATCTAAATTTAACCAAAAACATGCCCCAATAAAATTCATGAATGATTATATGCATGTCACTTATCGTAGTTTAGTCCCAGGATCAGCGTATGAGGAATTTTCATAAAACCTAGAAGGCCAGTGAAAGATAAGCCATGAAAAATATCTGTTTATTAATAAACCCTCACATGAGACACATGAGTGAAGTAAGGGAACAGACTGAGGAAATGAAATATGAGAGGAAAGAGGAAAGAGATTAATAAAGAAATCCTCCAAAGAGAAGAAAACCTGCTCTACCTGCACAGGACACCAATGATTTCAAATTGCCCCTTTAATCATCATTTCTTCCTCACAAAGACTCGTGGGGATTGAAGTATTGATCCTTGAGGTAAAGGTAAACAACCCGTTGATGATTACGGAAGAGCACCGACTCCATCCTTCATTTCTGATCTTCTCTTCTTCACCTTTCTTGGTCAGGTCCCTCATTATTGTGATAAAAGACTGTTGTTGCCTTCAGTCTTTCTTCTGAGCCGGCAATCTCCTCACTATCACTGGAGATTGATGACGCGTCAAGGTTAAAACTGCCATCAATCTGCAACAGCCAAAAACAAAACGATAAAACTCAATCATTAACTTTCAACTCAATTGCTGGATCAAAGCTTTTTGTCTTCTAGTTATCAACCTGTCACACTGTTCATCCACTTGTTCACATGGGACTGTAGTGGTAAGACTGGATCCCCTTGTGTGTGGATCTGTTTGTGCCTTCATTACAAATTCACGCTCAACAACTCCAGAGACATTATGCAGCTGAACTCGATTATGTAGAAGCATTTCATTATCTTATATCCAAGAAGCCTGCCATATCAGCACAACTGACCCTGGAGAAACTGCAACATGCCGCAGATCAGATCAATGTCTGAAAAACTGCAGAACCCCAATGCACCAGTGCAACATCAACAAACACATTCTAATGCGGTATGTTATCAATGCCATGTTACTTAAAGACACGAGTATCCCCCAGTGCCTCAAACAAGAACAAAAGTAGCACTTGATTAAACTGACAGGTCAAGGCAAGTTTGCTTCCTTGAGTAGCTTAAATAAGAGCTTCCATTGGGATCTTGAGGAACCAGTATCTTCATCTTGTTACGTCAGAAAAACAGAGCAGATGTTTAAACTTTCATGAATACATTTTCTTGTAATTTTGAGATAATTATCTCAATAATTCATAAGAGGAACTGTGTTTTTCTGTGAATGTAATACGCTTCCTTACAATCATGATACATACAGATTAAAAAGGAAAAACATTCAATATATATTTTTTCACTACTAAATAGGTGCTAAGGAAACAATTTAGAAGGTTCTAAGGAAACATTTCTAGAATCAATCAATCAATAAATCAATTAATCTTTATTTGTATAGCACCAAATCACAACAAATGTTATCTCAAGAATGTTAAAAGGAAATATCTTAAGAAGGTTCAAAGGAAACCTTTTTGAAGGTTTTAAAGAAACATTTTTAGAAGGTTAAGGCTGATTTATACTTCTGCCTTGCCCCTACGCTGCTGGGCCTGGCACAGACATGAGCACCACATTTCTGTGCGCCCTACTTCCCACTGAGAACATTTCAAGAACATTAGGGCATAATGCTCTAGCAATGTTGACACTGAATGTTTTTAGACAACGTTATCTGAGAACATTTTATGAACATAGAGAAAACATCCCGCTGAGAACCTTTCAAGAACATGAGGGTGTAAGAAGTTGTTGCTTAACACTTTATCAAAGTTTTTACCAAACATTTTATGAATGTTTTTAGAAAACATTATCGGAGAACATTCTGCTAACACAAAGAAAACTTCCCACTGAAAACATTACAACAACATTCTCTGTAACATTAACAGAATGTCTTTAGAACAAAAACATGCAAGCTGGGTTAGCATAAGTTTGAGGAAGAAGAATGTTTCATATTCATTGATGTATTTCTATCTCGTCCTTTATATCTTCCTCTGCTTTTCTCATCACCTGAAGCATTCACCAACCAGGCTTTGCCACAACAAATATCAACCTCTCATCCTGATGCTACGATTGTTGCAACCTGTCCTCCATCCCAGACGCCTCCTTATCATCAGTGTCCAGGTTTAGTTTTTCAGATGTCCACCCCTCATCCTGCATCTACTCTTTACCACCACCACCACCACCACCACTACGAGTGCAGGCTCAATCAGGGGAGTTATCCAATCCTCCAGTCGGCCTTTGAAGATATGAAGACCTCTCGATGGGGTCTAATTGCCTAAGGCATTCCACATTTATTTTTCTAAATCTTGTAAAATAAATGATTGTTCTCTTGAAATAAAGTAGTCCCTCCTGACTGACATGTAGGCTGACATTAGGCTGGCACTGTTTTCTGTATGTGCTGAAAACATAGCTAAATGTTTCTGCTTTGTTGTTTGCTTTGAGTTTGTTTTCTAACTCTTACACTGAAGGGAATATCCCATCTTTTGAAATCATATTGCTCTTATGAGCTGCAGAGTTGGACTTTGAGTTATGGCACACTATGGCAGACTTTTATGAAAAATGTCACCATAAAGCAAAGTCACGGTGTTATTTATTTCTCCCGTGCGGCAGATGGGACCACCGTAATAAAGAGAAACTATTATTTATGGAAATGACTTTGTGAGCAATTAGCCACGTGTGAATGTGGGATGATAGTCATCAAAGTAATTGTGCTTCCTGATTCAAAGTGAAAAATAATGTTTTTCCTTCCTCCAAGAAAGACAACCTTGGCGTGACATTGCAGACTCCCTGCAGACTACAAGGATAGTTAGAATTGTGTTTTGTTCATAAATCTGTGTTTCACAAAGATATCAATGTGATAAAGTTCTTTTCAGGTGTTGTTTCTGAATGTACATCAGTCCCTTACCCACAGGCCTGTGAATCAAGTGCCTCGCAGCTAATTAACAATAAGTAGTCTAAAGGGTCCTCATTCTCAACATATAGGGAGAAACTGAGGCAATTAAAATCCTCCTGCAGAACTGAAGGTGAGTGTGTACTCAGCATGTCAAGATCATTTTCTATGAAATTGATGTATTGAAGTGCATATTCAGAGGGAACATTTGTTAAAATCTTAAATGTTGACCTTTCTTTTAATATAAAACAAATTGTTATTCAACTCTTCTTCAACTCTATGGTTCTAGAGGTGCATCTTGTCCTGCAGCTGCTTAATGTGTGGGTGTAGGTTTGATTTTGACATTGGTGGGGACTTAGCCCTTCCCCTGGCTGCAACAGAAATGATGCTTTGCATTCATTAGCAGTTGCCTATCAGGGGGGACTATACTTTCCTCTGGTGACTTACACTTTGTTTGTTGAAATAGCTTCTCAATGTCCATCTTTCTTTACTGCCTTGCAAGCGTAACAGCCTACAGGGAGCTAAGCCAATCAAAAAATAGACCGGTCTTAAAGACGTATTTGGGAGGCGGTGCCGAAGTGGGAAAGGATTTAACTCTTTGTGTGCCGCATGAAGCGCATTTTTTTTCCCTTCAACCTTTGGTTGGTAGGGACACGTCCATACAGACCTGCAACGTTTGTAAAAGCGTCTTGAGATAACGTTTGTTGTGATTTGGTGCTATACATGTTTCTAAATTTTTTGTCTGAACCTATCCTATTTAAAAGCTGTCTGTTGTTTGATCTGTTGTATGACCCTGATGAAGGCCATAAGCCGAAACACGTTGGTCTAAGAATAACATTATGTGCATCAAGCAAATGTTTTACATTAAGATTTATGTTAAGGTGAACTTAAAATGATTAACATTTCAAAAGCCCTCAACTTTACTTCCAGGTCTGAGTCGTCATTTAACCCTTTTATTGTGAAGTATTGTTTTACTATCCGTCACTTCCAGCAGAGCTTCTCTCTCAGAATACATGTATTGCAGTTTGGATGTTCTTCCAATTAAACGCCTCATGAAAATGTGCTCCAGTCCAAACTGACTTGAAAATGATCATACATCTGCTTCTAATGTTCGGATCAATAACCAGATTTTTGTGTAAAGTTATAAACCTTGTTTGTTAGAGGAACATCCTGCTGGCTGCCCATCAGTCAACATGTTTTAAACATACTGAAGACTTCAATCACATGAAGTGTGGAGACTCACAGAACCGGGCTGCCAATCATGAGCAAGTCTGATAATCACCATCTGCTCCAGCAAAGGGAGTCTGGCAAAGATTAGGGTACGCTTTCACTTTTACTATTGCTCTCTTCTTGCAATTTATTTTCTTTTCTTTGGCAGAGCCACCAATTTAAATTCAATAGTCCTGTCAAAGTCTGTTGATTATCAGACGCTCGGCCCCTCCAGTAGACTTGAAAGGTTCATTCTGTTCTGGCTTCGGCAGAAAACAGCTGCTACGATCATTTAAAATCAGTCAATTACATAAAAAAACAGATGAATAATTAATTTTCCAATTTTTCTGAGCACAAGGTTACATCCTCAGACCTTTTATTTGTCCAACCACTATTGACAAGCTCAAAAATATTAAATTTACACGGATAAAAATGGAGTGAGAAGCTAGAGCCAAGGGATGATTGATGTTTTACTTGAAACACTGACATTAATTGATTATGAAGAAATCATTAAAAATCTGTGTACCAAAGAATGAGCTGACTGATTTTTAATTGAAAAGATCCATTCAAATTCAAAGCCACTGGTTGAGATTCACACTGCGTGTCTCAAACTTTTGGTGATTATAGTACATAGAAAAGTACGGGAAAGGCAAAATTGCAGCAGCAAACATTATTTTTATTATGTTATTTTCCATATATCATGTGATGTAAAGCAAGTGAAAACATACTCAACTGCAAAAGCAAAGAAAAATAAGTGAAATGACATTAAAAAAGGTGACGCAAGCCATGTCCTTCACCTTTTTCCAGCTGCATGTTTGCTGCAGTTGTCTACACTCAGAGGTCAGCTGTTATAATTGAAATTTCATAGATAAATGTCAAAACACAGCTGCGTTTTCAGATGTGAAGCAGGATAAACTCCCCTTTCCATTAAGGCTGTTATGATAACGATCAAGTGATTATACCAACATTAAAAAAGCTCTAATGCTCGTTTTGTGGATGCACAAGATAAGTTCATTATGTTTCTGTTTTTTTTTTTTTTTACAGTTGATGGCCCCTCTGAGGATCCTCACATCACCGTCTCAGTGTGCGAGATGGAAGCACAACGCAGTCATTCAGCTGCTCTAATTAATAAATGATACTCCTTTGCAATAACTACGACACAGACAAGCAATCAATTTAAACTGAACGTATTGCTCCACTTCTAATGCAATTATCTCTCAGTAAACACATTGTAATGACTGGATGGTAAACAGGGAACAATTACAAAAACAAACTACCAAATAATGCTGCTTGCCTCACCAGATGTTTGCAGGGATTGACCCAAAGTCCAACATTACCCCTTGAGGATAATAGAGTTTGGATAATGGATGGATGGACAGAGGATAATATAGCTTTGTTAACATTCAACCAATGTACTGCTCAGTGCAAAGAAGGGATGTGCACGAGTAAATTGATTAAATAATTAAACATAGTCACCCTTGCTAATTAGCACCAGTATCATTAGTCGGTCAAACCAGGCGGAAACCTCTGGTGTTAAAAATCAAGCCAGTGCAGAAGTACAAAAAAAAAACCTGTAGCTCCCCATGAGGCTGGCTCCAGAAATGATTCATTCTAAAACAAAATTAAACATGATTAAGGCTGAATACAAATGATGGTCATAGTCTGAATAGCTCTTTCCCATATCTTTTAAAGTTAGATTGATTCATCCTCTTCAGAAACCGATGTGAAACATCACTTAGACTACCTTCATGTTTTCATACAGTCTATGGGTTGAGCTAATTATTGATTTTTCTTTTATGAATGTAGGCATAAAAACCCAGTCAGATTTTGTGTCTAAGCTGCAATGCAGCCATCTTCCACTAGCTGGGGCTGTAGCGCCAGTTAATTGCTACTGCGGTAATGTAGCCACTACCCAGAAGAAGACAAGCTGATAGACAGCATCTCATAGCAAGGCTTTGGCTGTTTTCAAAATAGCCTGCTACATACTACCTACTAATGTAGTAGTCAGTAGGTATTGCCTACTACATACTGCGTTTGAATTTAGTATGTAGTATGACAGTTCTGTTCGATCTGTGTTGCAGTACGCTGGGCCAGACGTCACTGAATTTCCAGTTTCGGAAAGCGGAAGTAAACCGGCCAAGCTGATAGAGAAACTGCTTCTTGAGCATCCACTTATGATTTAAAAAGTTAGGAAGTGATTTATATGGAATTTAATAATTTTCATAGCACCTAAAAACTGAATCCCCCCCGTTAAAAAAAAATAACTGAAAAGAAAAAGTCGAATGAGCGCTGTGCATTGTGGGAAACAGTACAGAGGCAGACTGGTCCGATGCATACTGTGAAATTTTCCCAAATCAGTAGACATCCGGGGAGTTTTGGCATACTGCAGATTTTGCTCTTGTTCACATACTACATACTAAATTTTGGCCAGAGCGGTACGTACTGCTAGTATAGTAGACTGTTTCGAAAACAGCCGTAGTTTGTCAGTATGTTGATCTAGAAAATGGAGATTAAGCTGAACCACTTGATCTGCAAGACAGACTGAAGGCTGGCGGTACTAGCTCTGCTTTTGTTACCCACACTCAGCAAACAACTTTGACATTGTTTACCTGCAAACCCTGTGATCTTGTGTTTAGCCGCTTTAACTAAATTGTGCTCAATTTGGACAGTATTCTGAGTGTTTTCATACCTTCAGACTTGTTGGTCAGTCTGTTTAAATTTCTATTGGCTCAGAAATCATTTGCTGTGGAATGTCCCCAGTGCAAATCAAAAGGCTCAAATTATCAGCATATTATTGCATAAGACATTCAACAGTTATCCTTAAATTGACAGACTGAAAAAGTAATGGCCATTTTTGATCATATTTTCAGGCCTACAAATTATATGGAGGAAATATTATCTTAAAGATTGAAGGGATAACAGACTGTAGATACTTGTACTGTGTCATGACAGCAATTAAAGTTTTCTCCTTATTTTTCTCCTGAAACTTTACAATAACTATTCAAAACAGCCTTTTAGATCCCCTAAACTTTAGAATAGCCGTCACTGAAACATTTCAGTGAAAAGAAAAAAACCTCTCTGCCTAATTAGCAATGTCCCAAGTGTTTCCCTTTTCCTTTTTTTTGAGGAGTGCGGGACAAGAGGAAGCGAGAGTCCAGGGAGAACAGCGACATGATAAATGTAAATGTATTTCTTTCATCATTCAGCTTCAGCAGTGAGGGGAGGCTGACAGCTCAGAGGCTCTGCGTGGGCTGGCGTGATGCCCGATGCTTGTCGCCCACAATGGGCATTTACCCAGAGTCCTCCTGGCACTGCCGACCAGGTCCTACACCTCCTGGAGGAACTAAGACCCCTGTGGTTATAAAGAGGAAAATGTAGCTAACAGAGAGATGTCATGACAAAAAAAAAAAAAAAAAAAAAAAAAAAAAGAGTTTTGAGCTACTCCCTGGAGCAAATGTGACTGATTGTACTGGGAAAGAAACTGTCAAATGAAGTGTGAAAACCTAGAATACAGAGGAGGAGACAGGAAACAGAGGAGGTTTAAAAAAGCTGGCAAAGACTTTCCTCCTGAATATTCAAGTTTCAGCTATCAAGGAAGAATCCACTGTTTGAGGCACAACTGATGAAATTGTTTTGGGAACTCTTGCACAAACTGACATTGCTTTGTTGTGATTAAGTGGCCGAGCTGGACCATGCGAGTTCATCAAGTGCCACAAAATGTGTATAAAGCATAGCTCAATTGTAGAAAACATTCAGTGAGTACTGTACATTGGTATTTGCATTGACACCCAAACACACCACTTCACCGAACTGAAGATAAAAGAATGAGTACAGCTGGAAGCTTCAATCTTCCCAAAGCGTTTGTGCTTTGTGTCCTTTCAAGAACGCTTGAATAAAATATCAAGCAAACAGCTTTTGTATTCTCGATAGCATCACAATGAGCATCTGTGTCTCTTGGGAATCAAAACATGGATAATTGAGATGCAGTCCAGAAATAAAAAAAATGCAGGTTTACAAGCAACACAACAATTGAAAACACAAAGGTTGAACAAACCTCTCTGCCCTAAACATAATGATTGAAGCATAAGTTAGAAATAAAAGCTGCACTTAGTAACTCCTCCATATGTGCAACAACTAATTACAGTTGTTATAAAAGTTTACCCGTTCAAACTTGGTTTTACTGCAGTCTAACACACTTGGACACTTCTATTTCACACTTATGTGACATGTTTGTGTACCTGGGGTTACCTCAAATGGCAGGATTGTAGGGACGAAAAAATCCCCCCAACACCACTAACGTGCCCAAAACACACTTTGCCCACATTTGCAGTTAAAGAAATCATTGCCCAGTAGGCAGTCGTCTCCTTGTCGCTGAAAGCACAAACATTTCCCCTCAGTGGTTTCAATCAATGCAGAGAGTTTGGGTTTTTATCGTCACAGGTTTTTCAACCCTCAGCTGTCATCTTAGTCCATTCATGGGGCTAAAAGGATCATAAAATGAAATTGAAAAACTCAACAGTTCCTTTGTGAAAATACAATATGCTAGAGTCTTTATATATAGAGAGACACATCCCACTGTGAATATTATCCACTGTTCCACACCTTCATGGCAATAGAAACATTTTGAAATAAAGGCACAGTGTAAATTTGGTCAAACCCACACTTAAAATTGGGTTATTATGAGAACTTAATGAAGCATGTGAGGAAAAAGACAAGAATATGACTGTCTTAATGCCTCCCCCACTGCTCCAAAAAAAATAGAGCTCCTCTCAAACCTCGGCGTCTTCAAAGCTGTAAATCTCTGCAGAAAGCAGCAAGCGGTGTGTCGCAGATGCTTCTCAGTGTTTACAAATGAATATGTATGTCAGCGGGAACCATAACAATCAGCATTAGCTTTCATGAGGATTCTGGGTTAAATCACTCCACTCATGAGGCTGCTCAGAGCCTTTGAACATTAAAACATTTAATTGAGGAGGAGGATGGGCCACCACAGAACAATCAGACTGTAGAGAGAGAAAACCAGCAAGGTGCTTTAAAATACTATTTTATATCATAGAGTCAAATAAATGTCTGAACCCTGTCACACTCATGACTACAATGATTGTGTTCTAATGTCCATTTCAACAGAGGATAATTTGAGGTGTATTTTTAAGAGAGAAACATAAAAACTGGAAAGGCACTGCCAATTAAATTTGACTCAGAGGGGGAAAACTCTTTTTTTTCCCAAGGACAATCTAAATCTGTCTAATCACCATCTGCTTTTTGTTTTAACTTCCCCAGCTGTGAGTTCCTCCTCTGTTTGTGTTTTGCATCTTGTTCATAGTCAGCATGCTCAAAACTCAAAGCAGCTCAGTTTGCAAACCTGCAAGTTTTGATGGGACCTGAGAAACAGTGGGTATAAAACATCGCTTTGTCATCACAGCATGAACTAAAAACGAAATTTCAAAGACTTAAGGAGAGTTTTGGAAACGTTTTCTAGAGTCTATAAGTTGGCTACAGAGACTGAATCTGCTGCTCATCTGTGTGAATTATTTAAAATAGAAGAGTGTCTAATTTCTGGAAGTCTTCTGTTCCAACTAAATTTCTGATTGTGACTCATAATAAAGCTGGGATTAGTTTTGGCGACTGAGGATGGCAATGTTGGACCGTAGATTGGTGGACCACTTTGGTCCATGCTGAAGTATTGTAACAAGTGCCAGAGTGATTGCTCCCTGCCAAGGAACTGCAGATATAAATAGTAGATGGACTGTATTTATATAGCACTACCTCCAGTCTTCTGACCACTCAAGGTGCTTTCATATTTCATGTCACATTCACCCATTGGCAGAGGTGGAGGCTGCTATGTAAAGAACCCATCAGTTTTAACCAGGGACAGGTTGGGGTTTAGCTCCTTGTCCAAGAACACTATGGCAAGTGTTCAATAGCACCTGGGATTGAACCCCCAACCTTCCAGAGGAGAGAAAAACAATTACCACTAAGCCAAAGCCACCTTTTGCTAACTTTTGTAGCCTAAAAGTCAAGATAAAAAAGGATTCTCTATCTACTAGATAAGAGCAAAGCAATTAGCAGCATTTAGCAAGTTACAGTGGTGAGAAACACTTCCTTTTAAACAGGCAGAAACCACAAGCAGAACCAGACTCATGTTAGACAGCCATCTGCTTCGATGTTGGGCTTTGAAAGAAGGATTCAGATCGAGTGAGAGATGGATAGAGACATATGGACCGAGGAACCAGTAGGGCACAAGACAAATCCACTTTTTGAGTAAAAAAATCTAACATCATTAGCCCCATATACACTGCTTCCATGTGTGCCACCTCACAGCCCTCACATCAGAAAACAATACATTCTTATTATTTTCAAGTTTTGGCTGATTGTGTCTTGGGATGTAAACAGAATTTCTGACACAGATGCCACTCTCTTCTTTATGTCAAACCACCTCTGCATTGTTTGTTCATCTAGTTATCATTTACAGAAAATGAAACACAGAAAAATAACACATTTTTCAAGGCAAAGCAAACAAGAGTTGTGAAAGAGACTGGACTGCTCACACTAGTGTTGCAGTCAAGACCACATCAACTGAGACCAAGACATGACAGAGTGCACTGAGACCAAGACATTTAGGGATCGAGACCAAGGCCGGGCAAGACAAAGACAAGACCATAAATATCAAAGAAAAATCAAAATAAAAGACTTCTGTTTATTTCATTTAAGTTTGCTTTGAATACTATTGACAGCAACACACAAGGTTTGCTTTTGTCTTTGTTGCCTTTCTTTGACTCCTTAAGTTTAGTTTTTTCTCTTATCACAGTAATGACAGGGACACAGAATGCATCAGTGGTGGTCTTGACCGGTCTTGATATAAAATACCGAGTCCGCCCAGTCCAAGACCAAGACAAGACTGAGTAAAAACGCTTACGATTCCGAGACCAAGACCTGAAATAAGCGGCCTCAAGACCAAGACCGGTCTCGAGTACTACAACACTAGCTGACGTGAGCCTTGAGAGGAATCTTCTGAACAAAGCTCTGCAACTTCTGCTACTGCTTTCGCTCGTCATTATGCTGCGTGTTCATCTCAATGTCCTCTCTGCCTCCACATGACTCTCCAAACGGCACTCAAAGTCACATAAGATAAAAAAAGAATAAATGCTCATTCAACATCTTAGAAAATCCTTTAGCTTAGTGTATCCAAACAGACAAGAACTCAGCAACTCTCCATTCACAATCTTAAATGACAAATTAAATCTGCAAAGCTGGAACCAGCAAATATTTGATAAACTACTGAAGTTATTTTCAAAACACTTTAAGTTGGCAATCTATTTTCTTGCAATCCGTTAATCATTTCCTCTGAAATGAATCATCTTCACAACTACCAGCCATATACTTTGCAGACGTTCATATCCCTCTAAAGGACGACTCTGCAGTATCCCCTTGCTTGTCATCCAGAGCCATCACCTTGCAAATCAGATATTGAATAGTCTATTTTATTATGCATTTCCTGTTAACCAAACACATTCCCATCATCCTCAGCTTCACATCTGAAGTTTTTGAAGCATGCTGGCACACTCAAATAAGATGAATGGGTATGATTGTCATGAGTGGCTCTTTGTTTAGCTTTGTATTCAGGCTTCATTTCTGTTCTATTTAGTAACTCTTACCTTGTGTTGTCTTTTGTTCTTGTCTTTTCCAGCCATTAGTAGTTTTAGTTTTCCTCCTGCTCTTCACTTGTTTCTCTTACTTCTTGTATGTTTCATGTTTCCAGTCTTAGCTCTGTAGTATTCAGTATAGTGTGCCCAGTCTGTTTTTACTTCCTGTTTTTTCCCTCCAGTTTGATTGCTACTGATTGGTTTCACCTGTGTCTAATTGTCACACCTGTGTTCTTCTTCTGTGTCGTGTTTCTAGGCGGTTGGCATCCAGCTTGTTGGTGCATTACCGCCCCCATCTGCTCCGGAGTGTGGATCAGACAGTGAACAGTGAACAGTGAAAACCAAACCAAACCCCCCCCCCCCCCCCCCCCCCCACATTCACAAAAATCCTTGTGTTCCACACCTGTGTTTAATTGCCCTGTGTCTATTTAGCTTCCGTGTTCACCTCTCTTTGTTGGTTCATTGCTTCGTTGCCAGTGTCTTTCCTTCTCTTGTGGTTCTTGTCGCGTTTTTTTTTTGTTGGACATATTTTGGATTTATATATTTTAATATGAATTTATGTTTGATTTTGGACTTTTGTCATTAATAAGTATTTTTGTTAGTCTGCAATTGGGTCCTTTTTTTGTGTGTTTTTCCCCAAGTCATGACAGTTATGCAAAGCAAACAAACGTCACACCTGCTTAAATCGGCTTATTTGCTTGTATCCTCACCATAGACTGTATAAAATATGGACGTAGTATCTGTGACATCACCCATCTGTTTCTGAAGCGCTGTTTTGAGGCCAATCATCGGCGGCAGCCATATTGCTGCTGTCGAGCGATTGTGACGTAAAGAGGCGGGCTTTGAGCCTCCTAGCCAACAGCTACAGTGTTCCCGCCTGTCAATCAAGTCAGCTGTGCCTCTCATTGGAAGACTCGTAATCTCAATATCTTTGAAATTGCCTTGTTAGAAAAAATTTGCCCCCTGTACAGTGTGTGCCGATAGAGAAATGAGCTATCCAGACAACACACGTCTTCTGTACCAGGCTGTAAACATGTTTATTTCTGCTGTAAAGATCTGCTTTTTTGAATTGGTGTGTATGTGGTTTCCGGTACTTCCGGAGCTAGCCTCAAGCGGATCCCCGATGAACTGCAGTTTTTAGCACATCCGCATTGGACTCATATTTTTAGACCGGAGATTGCTGCTTGATCCTAACTATCAAACATGTTTGTATTCCTATGTGTAGTACAACACAAATAAGTGTGTACTATATGTACAGCCTCACAGCTCTCAGCTCTTTTTTTGTATCACCTTAACACCTCTCCTATAGCATGCAACTCCATCAACTCACCTATTCTGTGTAGAAATCTCTGGTGTGACCTTCACGGAAAAAAAAAAAGCCTCAAGCTTGAATGTGTGAAAATACAACAAACAGTACTGCACAATGAGTTTATGCATTTCTGCATCCTGTCTACCTGCCTATTCTCAGCCCTCTCCCTTCTGACCCCCAAGCTGCCTGTGTGGTATTTTTAGAAGTATTAGCAGCTGATTATGCAGTTGTTCTCCCTTCCGGGCGCTAACAAGGTGTCGGGGCAGCAGATGAGGCCGGCCTGGCGGACCTTCAAGTGTTGGCAGAGCAGAGCAGCACAGGATGTTCTGACAGGCTCGTAGTGGAGCTGCACGGTGCACTGTGTGAGCGCTGAAGCATCTGTTCAGGGCACACATGCGTGAATCTATGTACAAAAACACACTGTATTCACACACTCCAAGACATGACCTAAAAGAAAACAGCCAGTTATGCTCAAAACACACTGTGCAGACTCACTCCAACACTTAGTCAGTCAGTACTTGCAGCAAAATTAATGTGATAAATCGTCATCTAGCAAGAGTTGTAACTGAAGTAGTGACTATTAGTGATCTCATTAGAGTGTGTAATTGAATATGAATATTAAATGTCGGCACGGCTGGACTACATAGTATCATTTCCCTGAATCAGAATCTCGTTAATAATCACATTAAAGTTTTAATATCATAAAATGGGCAAATGGCAGAAGTCTAAGCAATATGAGTTTCCATATTGTCTTTCCAATTATCATTCCCGGTGCTAATCAAATATACTTAACACTACTCACTCAAACAATCTGCCAAAAAGAGAAACGACTCAAACTCATTTTCTGTAATTCACTTTCTAATGTACACACTTTTCAAGTCAAGGATGTTATGAGAAACCAAACGGTGTGTGAAAGTCTGTCATGCTGAATACTGTATCTGTAATATATCATCTGTGCTGCTTTCAGGGTGTATCCTCCCAAAATCAATTTATCTGCATCAAAGAGAGCAGCAAAGTTCTAAAGCAACACTCAGGCTGTCCTTTCCCTGAACACATAAAAAACTCATGAATGAGTCCAAGAATAGTGTAAAATGAAAAGAATTCAATTGTCAGTTTGTTGTGCAGAACAAATTCATCCATTCTCTCTGTCCTTGGTCTGCAGAGAATGACTTCATTGTAAAGCTACAGTGTGCTGACACATTGAGAGAAGAAAAAACTGTGGGGAAGGTGGTAGTGTGTAGGCGGTTAAACGATTAACAGTCATCACACTCACTAGTTGGCACCACAATTACTCGCCAGTTGATGTTTTATAATGAATATTTGTATTATTATTGGCCTAAACTGACGTTCATTTGCAGCCACCAGCCACTAGCTCGCACTGTAGCTCCAGTTAATGGTTACTTCCACATTGCTATAATGCTCTACAACCAAGCGGCAACCTCCGGTCTCAAACGATGAAGCCCATGCGGAAGTGTTGTAAACTGCAAAACATCGAGAATCCTCTTGAGGCTGGCTGCAGAAACACCGGAAACCACATAGACATGAATGGGAAAAAGATGATCTTTGCAGCATTAATAAACATGTTTACAGCCTGGTTCAAAAAACGGCTTGGCTCTACGTAGCTAATCTCCCTAATGGCACACACTGTTCACTCTGGGGTGAATTTTTTTCTAATGCGACGGTTCAGAAGATATTAAGATTCCGAGTTTTTGCCCAAATAAGGATATGACTGACGTGACTCCCGGTCGGGAACACATAACTGTTGGTTAGGAGGCTAAAACTCCGCCTCTTTACGAACTGTTGGTTAGGAGGCTAAAACTCCGCCTCTTTACGTCACACTCTTCCTGGTTGAGTTCCGCATTTCCAATATGGCTGCCGCCAGCGATTGGCTTGAAAACGGCGCCCAGGAACAGATTGGTGATGTCACGGATACTACGTCCATATTTTATAATCTATGTCTACAACCAAAATGTAAACAAGCACAGATGACAGATGGCATCTTGTAGCACGGCATGGTTTGTTATCCTGCACCAAGGACTGAAAGCTGTTGGTTCTAACTCTGCTAATGTTAGCCACACTCTGCAAATCAAAATGATCTTGCTAACCTGCAGACTCTCTGATCCGTGTTTATGTGAAATAAATGGAGCTCAGTTTTGAATGTTTTCATAAAAAGCTCACTAATAAACGTAGTATGTCTTGTTTTTTATTAACCTTCTTGTTATGTTCGTTTCTTAGGGACAGCAATAATGTTCCTGGGTCAACTTGACCCGGGGCATATTTAATGATCCAAAAGTGTCAGAACCCCTAAAAAAAACCCAATTAGATTGCCTTAATCTCATTATCAACTCCATTACTAACCATTTAAATCATTATTTGGTGCAATAGTGTTTAGTGTTAAATTCTTACAGATCATGGTTCAATGAGGATATCCCACTTGTTTTTCATGAAAATTCATCTTAACGTGTGAAAAAATATAGTTTTAACTAGCTATAATTAGTTTTTAAGTTTCTTTTCTACTGAGCAGTAAACTGAAGTTAAAAACACTTGCGAATCATCGTGGTTTCTTTTCTACACCTGACAGGTAGAGTAACTTTCCTAGAGCATTGCATTTTGGGACTTGCTGAATCTTGTGTACGTGCTACAGATACTACCTTTGGTTCAATTGTAGATGTTTTTGTGGGCACTATTTAGTGACAACAGGCACAAACACTAAAAAATACGGATGATCAGTAAATGGTAAATGTTAAAAAACAGTGCCAGAAAGATCTTTCAGAAGCTGCTTTGCCCAGCCAAGAAATAATTTATCATTTGGCATGCGTGTAATCAAAACAAAATATTCTATTGGATTCAGATCAGCTCATCATATTACCAGTCTTTATGCTAAGCTAAGCTCACTCAAAATGTATTTTTGTGAAAACAGAAATCTTGGTTGTTTCTTAGGATGGACAAAGATGTTTTTCAGTGCACAGTCAGGTAGTTCACCGATTGTTATCAGGTGTAACAAGACAGAAACTATCCTGCAAATCCTTCCATATTATCTCCCTTCCCTTCCTCTATACCAGAAACCCCGAGGGAAAAAGAAGTATGTTTAACAAACCATGAAAGTGTGCCGACAAGACCTGAGAGGGAGGAAAAGACGAGGAGGAGGGGGAGCAGGAGTTTAAAATTAAGTCTTAATTTGAAGTGTGTCATTCTAGAAAATGAGATGTTCAGCACCTTAAAAAAATGTGACAGCATTGCCGCAGGCATGAGATGTCCAACTCAGTAAATTACGCCTGAAGTTTTTCACTTACATCAAACTTTTGCTTGTCAGATAGTGACATCTCAGGTGAGATGCTTTTTGTTTTGTTTATTTGAGATCTGCGTGAGATGACACTGTTGTCCCAGAATACATCTGAAGGGTTTTGAAGTGGAGTCTTTGATTTTATCCAGAGGTGGTGGCAGGTGGATTTAGGATAGAGGATAAGGAGCCTGAACCTGTCACTTTTCTTGTTTCGTCCTCGGAGGCAAGGAAAAGCAGCTTTGTATCATTGTCTGCTGTTTGTGGTTTTCTTAATGTTAGACATGTTTTATCTCAAACACAAATCTACTTTTTAAAGACGAGTTTCCTGTGTTTATCTATTAGACGGTCAAACATTGGCAGGGTTAGCGATTTCTTTCACCAATGTCTTAACTCTTCACACTCCTGAGGGGGCCAACATATTGGCATCTCTTTTCAGCAATAAAGAGACTTCAGCACAACACCACCCACCAGATCATTAAAAATAAACATGAATGTAATTGTATTATAAAATTTTCAAAATGTTTAAAAAAGAGATACAACTTTTCATCTTAATTTTTTTTAACTATATGTCAGAGCTGATGTATCTGCCAGCCTACATTAGAATATACAGATATCATGTCTTATAAAAGGATAAAATAGTAAAGACTGAGAAACTTACAGAGCTGTGTTGATGATAAACAAATAGAAATTACTTGAAAATATACGTCTTCACTTCAGGGATATAATAGAACTATCCGTGCTATGTTCCTCTCCTATTACAAGCCATGTTGTAAGTCACAACAGTGTGATGTTGAATGGAGAGCTGAGTAGTATCTGGACTTTACTTGAGAGCCTTTAATACCATTGCCTCTACAGAAAAACTTTCTTCTAACCTAAAGTAAGGAATTGGCCAGTCTTTGCATGAACGGTTTGGTCAAATCCTTTTTTTGTGCCCCCCCAATCAATCAATTAATAACTTACTAACTACCTAATTAAAATAACAAGCTATACCAGATAAACTATTCTACAAGCTACAACAACCAGACGTGCTTTGTTGCCCCTGGTGCACACTGATGAAGAACATTGAGAAGAACCTATTTCACGTTATTTCACATGTGAATACATGTGGTGTGAAAACAGTGCAACAGTGCAGTACTGGCAGAGAGATCAATGACAGACAAATTAATTAAGTAAGTAATTCGAGAACTACTTACACCGACAAATCCCATTATAAAACAGCACTGTTTACAGAGTGCAGGTTTACTTTCCATGAGGCAGCACTAATCTGACCAATCGGACTGACTTCAAACCAAGCGGCAACCTCCGGTCTAAAAATATGAGTCCAATGTGGAAGTGCTAAAAACTGCAGTTCATCAAGGATCCACTTGAGGCTGGCTCCAGAAGTACCGGAAGCCACATTCACATGAACGGGAAAAAGACAATCTTTACAGCAGAAATAAACATGCTTACAGCCTGGTACAAAAGATGAGTGTAGTCTGGATAGCTCATTTCTCGATCAGCTCACACTGTGAGGGGGGTGACATTTTTTTTCTAACACAGCAATTTCAAAGATATTGAGATTACAAGTCTTCCAATGAGAGGCACAGCTGCCTGCGGGAACACTGTAGCTGCTGGCTAGGAGGCTCAAACTCCGCCTCTTTACGTCACACTGGTTCGACAGAAGCAATATGGCTGCCGCAACTGACTGGCCTCAAACAGCTCTTCAGAATCAGATGGGTGACGTCATGGATACTATGTCCATATTTTATACAGTCTATGCTTCAAACAAGGTCAAGATGGAAAGTTGATGGAAAAAGCTTTGTATGCAGTCAGTCATGTTCTGCAAATGAGTAAAACTGACCCTGATTATATAAATATACTATGAATGATGTCTTCTTTATTTAATTTTGATGTTTGTTTGTTATTTAGAAGATTATGTTTTGGGCTTTTTCACATTTATTTCCTGGTGATGCTTGAGAGAGACAGGAAACAAGGGGAGAGAGGGACTAAATACTGACCGGACTCAATCCTATGACCATTGCAACAATATTATGGCCACCCTGTCTAGATAACATATCTTTTTATGCAATTACATTAGTAATCAGCAGTGGCGGTTCTCGACCAATTTTACTGGGGGGGGCCAGGCTGGGGCCAAGGGTGTTGTCAGAGGGACAAATTCAACCCTGACAAAAGAGACTGAGAAGGGGGAGGGACCGGCTGGGAACAAACTGGCAAAACATCAGTGCATCCCTACATAATAGACATATATACTACTGTGTACTATATCAAAATGCAGACTGACAGCAGCTGTTTCGCTGTTTACACTCAACATGAGTCCCTTAGTGCTCTAAGGGGACTAGAACCAAAGTACCGAAGCTTTTTTTTGTTGTATAATATTATTTTGGTGCGGAGGGGGGGGGGCACAGGTTCAGTTTTACAGGGGCACTGGCCCCTGTTGGCCCCTCCCAAGAACTGCCACTGGTACTCAGCATCTGCTAACATGCGAATCCACACCTAGGAATTGGTGTGGGGATGAAAAATGATCGTGGAACATCTTCCTTAATCACTGGGCAATTCAGCATGTTTTGTAATTTGGCAACATGTGAAACAAGTCTCCACAACATGCCAGTTTGTGCTGACTGAAGTGCCGCTCCAGTCGGAACAGCTGGAGGATGACTGTGGCAGAGACAGCGATGGCTCTTCCCGTCTCGCTACAAATTGATGGCTGCCAAGACACACGGCAGCCCACACATTCCTGTTTCCTGGATGTGTCAGAGACTTTGGATCGGCGAGGAAAAAATAAAAGGGGAGGGAGGGAGGGAGGGAATTATTCGTGTTTGTCCTTCACGATCAGTCTCAGGTGCATTAAGTTGGACAGTGATCCTCTGTTTTTGTCCTCGAGGCAAGCTCACATGTGTAAATTGTGCCCTTCATTTTCTCCTCTTCTTTTCATCATCATCTCTTTGCTGAAGGGAAGGATAGTGCAACAGAGCAGACCTCAGCTTAAATAACATTTACACTCACTCACCTTTGCATCACACCTTTTTTTCAGGTGACAGTGGGAATAATGCCACCAGATTCATGACATTTAAACACCTTTTACAGAAATGACTGTAAAATGTCAGTCATGTCTGCTCGCTCTATTTGGAGCCGGAGAAAGAATCATTAGAGGCTATCATGGAGAGATTAGGATTCAGAAGACGTCAGGTAGAGGAGATTCATTTGAGGAGGATGGTATTAAATCTTGCTTTGTTGGCCTGACACGGTGAGAGAGATGTAAACCCCATTAGTCATTTTCTGGTCGTGATTGCTGGAACTTTGCACAACCCTGAGACGTCCCCCTCCAATTAAATCTGTGATGAACTTTCTGGAAGCAAATACCAAAACAAATGCGAGTGCCAGACGAGTCAAAATCCTTTCCTTTTTGTGAGCCACTGCAGGTTTTTCCTTCTAACCTGCAAATTAAAAAGTCATAACTTTGAAATTAAGATTCAAGACAAGCACGACAGCAGCAATAAAAAAAAAAAGCACACAACAACGCTGATTGTTTAAATGTACAAAGTTGCACAGGTCTTTTTATCAGTATTTGAAAAATATTCAACAATGAAAGTTAAATCAAACAGTAAGAATAAGTAATAACAATAATTAATATCAGCAATAACTAGACTTAAAATCAGAACTTTTTAGTTTTTTTTCTTTTACTGATACACCTGAGGGAAGCAAATCAAAAGAGAACCCAGAAAAAATAACCACTGAAGTTCAGAGAGAAAGAAATAAAATCACAAAATCAAATCAAGACAAGCTCATACAGGGTTCACTCACTTCATCTGTATGTACAGCACATTCGCTCCACAACTGTGCAGGACAGCGGTGATGAAAAGAACAGTGATGAGAATGAAAACTTGTCTCTGCGGTCGGCTCTCCAGCTTACAGCCTTAAACATCGGTATTGGCAGCTGTATGGATTCACGTGTAAAAGGCAGAAGAAGTACAACAGAAACAGGAAAACCCATTTGAAGTCGGCTCGGAAATGTGTTCTCTTTTCTTTTTTTTTGAGTGTGCTACAGCCACAGAACTGACAGAGCATTTGTCACTTTGACTTTAAAGGCTGAAAGGACTGAGAAAGCGTCGCCCTGTTCACAGAATAACCCAAACATACCCAGCTTCAGCTTTTTTTAATAAATGGTCCCTGGATGCATAAGACACTGCCACTTTCTTGACACCTCCTCACTTGAAAAAAATCATTCAAGCTTGTTTCAGTAAGAAACATGACATCAACATTAGTTTGGAGGTGGCTTCGAGGATCACATTTTGTGTTTGTCTGTACATTTATCAATACTCATTACAATTCAATCCTTTTTATAAACTGTACTCTCCGTCTAATCTCACCAAAAACACAATACTGGAAAAAAAGAGGGAAATAGAAATGCAAAGAAACCTTTGGTCAAAGAGTTACTCACAAAGGAAAATAAATGTCATGATGAGATAGAAGGAAATCATTCATCACCAAAGATTAACGAAACTCAAAGAGCAAAACTCAAGTGGTTTTCTATACGTTTCTCTCTCTTTCTAACAATATGGCCCGTAGTTCAACCCTCCTCCCGTACATTTGGGTCTGCAAGTTATACTGGTTTCCTCACAGAGGAAAGAAGGAAAGAAAAAGGTGCTCTTTTCATGAAAGTCATGTTTGTCTTGATTGTCCACAAAAAAGAAGTGCCAGCAGGAAGTAAAACCCGGCGAAAGGATATACAATCACAGCGTAAAACGACAACATCCTTTACTGGAAAGGAATTTGAGAGTCCATGACAAGCTCCTGAAGAGACTCTGAACCTGCATTAAATTGGTGGTTGCGATATCTGCGTGACTCTGTGTGTTTGCACATGAACTGTGCAAAAAAAGTCTCTGTGTTCAGTCTTATTCAGAGACCGTCTTGTCCTGTGTTGCTTCCTCCTGCAGGCAGTTCTTGCGGACAACGGGCAGCGGATGGGCTTCTGTGTTGAACACCCAGTCCTCCAGAGGGAGAAGGTCATCGTCAGAGAAGAGCAGGTACAGATACCTGGGGAAACAAAAGGAACAGACATTCAATTACTTAGTTTATTTTTCATTTTCATTCTTGATTTTTATAATTGGTTGCTATTGCATCTTTGTTTTATGGATAATGTGTGATTTTGAATAATTGGTTTTCTTGTTTTTGTTTTGTTTTGTGGACCCCAGGAAGACTAGCAACCACAATGTGGAAGCTAATGGGGATCCTAATAAATAAAGAAATAAAGAAATAAAGACATTCATTTACATCAACATTTAGACTCAACATACCCCTACATCTTGAACAAGACTTACATAGTAACATAGGGCCTACTGTATGTCTGAGAGACCAGGTAACTTAAACCATTACGCCCAAAACTAAATCTTCATTAAACCTTTAACTGGCAGGGATAAAGGTGGGGGGAAATGGATAACAGCTTCCTGTCAGACTGGGCACTCGCTCTACAAATTTCATTATCATACAGAACACTGTAGTATAATATGTATTTCTATAGTTAGTCACATACTGATCTACTGCTACTTGTACTTTATTTTAGAGTTTTTTAAAGTACATAATCATGGACAGCATAACCCCACCAAAAATATTAGAGCTCCCCCTGGTGACTGGAAGCAGTACATATCCTCTGGCCCATCTCCTCCATTATAAACAGATGGAACATGGCTCAAACAAGAAAACCTAAATACACGTCAAATAACGTAAAGATCATGCTGTTTTATGTGCAAGTGTTAAATTTATCAGAAAAGTTTAGTTTAATTTAGGGATTTAAAAGAGCAGATGTGACATCATGATTAACTTCTCTGTTGGCAAATGTGAGCTCCTGCTGGAGTATTCACCAGATTAGCAGATTAGACAAGGAACCAAGGAACACAAACACTATCACAAGACTCATTGTGGGCTGTCCTGACCATATTTATCTTTCACATTTTATCTGAAAGTTAGATGTGTGTTTTGGCCCTTTGGCAGAAAAGATAACTAAGGTCAGTAAGCACCCACTTAGGCTATATTTTGGCTTCACTTCTAAAAATGAAAGGAGGTGGAGATTAGCCGTCCAGCCTTATATTTCAATTCAATTCAATTCAATTCAAAACAAAACCTTTCTTTATTCTCGAAAAGACATTGAGGTTTCCCTTATTTCCAATGTTGTCGAGATCACAGACACATTAGAAACAACAAACAAACACACACAATCAAAGAAGACACAGTGGTCTGAGATCAAAGTTTCAAATTCTGCAAAAGAGGGAACAGATATCAACTTTAAAGTCTGTTGGAGGATATTCCATGATTTAGGGGCATCATATATGCAGTTAAGGTTTGTGAATGTACAGTGCCCATGTATGTAGATATGCATGTGAGCCTTTGTTTGAATGAGAGAGTATTGTTTGTCATACATTCTCCATCTATGTCCAAATCTTTAAACGTTTTAACACATTTTATTGTATCATTATTGTATTATCATAAATATTCATATGGCACTACTCGCCCTGTTGTATGAAAGACCCAAAATAAAAAATCCCAAACTCTTCTTTACGTTTTCAACATTCAGGAGTTATCACAGGACACTGGAGAACTTCTTGAACACTTGCTGGATGACTTTCAAGTCCTTGAGTCAAACACTAGGCTCCAGCCAACAAACAACAAGCTTATCTTAACATACAGACTGAAAAGTTTGGAGAACAGATAACCTGGCTTTAACACAAGTTGAGGCGCTCCGAGCCATCCTTAGAGTTTTAATCAAAGATCAAATTAAGTTTCTTTTTTGCTGACCTCTGTTGAGTTTTGCCCACTTTAGCCTGATACTCTTGTAGTTTGGCTCTCCTTAAAGTGAGACAGGCTCTACGGTGCCATATTTCTTATCATATGAGAGTGATTATTTGGGAGAGCAGAAAACCTTGTGCAAGTTTAAAATATATGAAGATTAGCTGAACCATTATGCTTTTATATATTTATTTTTTAAGCAAAGATTATCATAAACAGTCAAATATGCAGGGAGTTTGTGATTAAGCTCCAGTGACTACTGGTTAAAATGACAATATCTCTGAAAGCTCTATCAGGACTGTTATTAGGAGCAGAAATTAAGAGTCAAAATTCAACAAATCTTATGAGCAGCATCACTCCAACCAAAAGATAAGCATGTTATATTTTGGTGGTGTCCCCTTCATCAAAAACAAAAGTGTAAAAAATCATCTTGTGGTTTTCATGAGGGGCCATGTCTGTTTGTAGTCCTGGAATAAACATCAGTTCAGGGAGAGATTTCGATTGGAAACACTACCCCTCCGCACCAGATTTCCCTCTCACTACATCCCTCTCCCCACCTCTCTGCTCCTGTAAGCCCCGCCCACAAACAGATCGTAGTGCACGCTCAATCAGGACGATGTAGGAGGACCAATCAGGTGAGTGGCTCTGATTGGTCAGAGCTGACGGGAGCAATTGGAATTATAGATTGCTGGATACAGAGGAATAGGAAAATACAGAGATCTCGCCATAATCTCAAAATACTTCATTTATTGATGGCTGTTGATGAGTGTTATGACTTTTTTGCCAAACACAGCACAAAATAAGTCAAGTTTCTTTTACCCCAATCCTACCCCAAACTACAGCTTTAAGTTTTAATAATAACTGAAGAAAGGGGAAACTTAGTGTTTGAGTTGTTTTTAAAGATTAAAAAAGCCATTCTTAGTTGACCAGACACGTAACAAAGTCTGACAGTATGCTTAATTTGTCATGTGAGTTTCTGACATGAACAAAATTAGAATCAAACTAGTGTTATTTACCAACCAGCCGACCGGAACATCCTCCTAGAATTAGCCACAAGTGTCCTGCAGCTGATTCTGATATGCCCAAATTATTTGCGAGCAAAGCTTTTTCTGTCTTGATTTGTCTTTTTTTTGTAACAGCACCTTGGGGGACAGAGTCTTTGCCATCGCTGCCCCAACTCTCTGGAACTCTCTCCCCCTAAACATCTGCAACTCTGACTCTTCACTCATTTAAAAACCAACTCAACAACGACCTCTTCAAAAAAGCCTACAACACGTGACCTCTACTCCCTCCCCACCTCTGTTTTTTTGTCTTTTATTTTTCGCACGTCATGTAAAGCAACTTTGAGTACTTAGAAAAGCACTATATAAGTCCTATTAATTATCAGTATTAATGAGTGAATCCACATCAGGTATAGCTTAACACAGAACAAGCATAGTCTTGGTGACAACTTAGCTTCCAGGAATGGTTTGCTTTACTGAATCATCCAAGAATGAGGGAAGAAGAAACTGAACATGACTTACTACACTCCACCTACTGCTGGTCATGTTTCTTTTACAAGTAGAACATATATAATCCCATTCAGAGTGTGATTGTTACTACCCAAGATGACTCCTGAACACTGGAGAGGACATGAATCACCAGCAGCCAGTATTGGACCTCCTTTTGCTCTCTTTATCTGTGATGGTTTATGGTTGGAGATGATAAATCGCTTTCTGCTGCAAGATTTGTGTTGAGAAATCATGACTTACTTGAGCGTCTCTGAGAGGAAGAAGCTCTGCTGCATGTTATCGTGGCTGTCTGACGTGGTGTAAACATCACGGATCCCAGAGAAGCCGGCTTCCACTCTGCAGTGCTGCTCCAGAGCCTGATGGGACAGAGAGGAAGAGAGACAAGCGTTAAAAATGTGCAGCTTCCTACAAAGCAAGTTTCTTTTTATGGACAAAGTCGAGAAAACTGAATGGGTGTCTATTCATTCAGTTTTAAAGTTTCATTCTTGCTCCACAGCAGCTCTAAAGTACATCTAAAGAAAGAGAAAATGATGGAAGAAGTTAAAGCATTAACAAGAAACACAAGTGAAGCTCAAGCTATGCTACATCTGACAGGGGCTAATGGAGAGTGGCTGGGCTAGCCAAGCGGATTAGCACATTATTACCCACCCTACAAAGACCTTCTTTATACGTGCTAATTAACAAAGACCTCGCCGTGTTAATGCTTGATGTTCACCAAGAGATGCGTCGTGCTCCGCTTTCAACCTTTGTGCCCGATAATTAAAGGCCCGTCAAACTCGTCAGCCTGATCTCTCCTCTTCTGAGCGCACTAATTTAATGCTAAATCCATCATGCCAGCCCTCTGCAGTTTCCAACAGCTAATGTCCTGTCTGATGCCACATTAATAACGGTGCACCCCTGCACAACCTTCACCTCCGGCTCAGGGGATTGCTTGATCTACACGCTAATGTATAGTGCCACACACGGGCGAGGAAGCTGGCCGAGGGTAATTGAGGGTGTTAAAGGGACGTGACATAATAGGTGAGTAGGATTTATAAAATCAGCGTGGCCACTGCTGGCTGGAGTATAGGTTACAAAATTAAAATGCACCAGATCTCTGACTTCAAGATACCTTGAAATGATTCCTTGCACCACATCGGTCTGAGAAAAGGAATTCATTTCTTTCTTTTTACACCTTAAAAAGTAGGGCTTTAACTTTATTGATGAGTCAGATCAACATGCTTTTTTTTAATGGACTCTACTGATCAGAGAAAATACATGAAGAAACTACAACTCTTATATTGCTAGGCCGTGGAATTCTCTCACCCTGTCAAGATTCTACTTTGAATAAACACCTATTCATCTACCTGTACTTAGGAAACTGGGGCCCTTTTTTAATGTAGCTCTATTGTATTGTTTTTTATGATTTGAATGATGTGTTTGAAGATCTGAGGGCTGCTCAGAGCATAAACATTTTTAAGAGCAAACTCAAGACCTGCCTTTTTAGTCTGGCCTTGAACTGAGTTTTATTCTCATAACAGTTTTATTTATTTATTTATCATCTAGTTCAAATTTGAGTCACTTTTATTCTATTTTATTTATCTTTTAAGTATAGCATCTTATTTTACCTTTTATGGTTTAATATCTTAGTGTTTTATTATCTTAGTAATGTATTTTATTTTGGTGATTTTCATTTCTTGTGTTGAGTTTTAGCATCTTATTTTACCTCCAGTGTTTCCTCATTAAGATATCATGAGATGGTTTCCTCAGTTTGTTCAGCAACTTCTTTTTTATTTGTATTAATTTATTTTATTTTGATTGTTTTTATTATTATTGTTGCATATACTGTGTTCTTCACTTTAGGATTGTGGGGTGGGTTTTGGGGTCGGGCTGGGTTGGGATTAGGATTTGGGGGTCTTTTTATTTTTATTTTTTTTCTACAGCACTTTGTGTTACAATATCATTGTATGAAAAGTGCTTTATAAATAAAGTCTGATTGATTGATTTTAGTGTGTTTACTGGTTTTTAATGCACCGTTCTGTTAAAATTAGTTACCTTGGGTTTTTATTGGCATGCATTTGCACACCCAGCTCAAAGACACATTTCTGCCTTTGGATGCAAAAGTAAAAAAATAACTACTTCTACATTATTCTACTCTTTTTTTCTTCTTTTAATAGCACCGTTATGATGTGTCTGCTGGATTTTACTTGCTTGACACACTTTTTTTTCTCCAAGGTTCACTTCTAAAATTAGACCGGGACAGACTTTGTGCATCACAGTCTGATTGATCAGGGCAAATCCCTGCACCCACACTGTGACACACTTATGTGTTATCAGGGCTACAAATAATCTTGTGGTCTGGTACGTAATCTGTTGTCAAGCCCTCAGATCTGGGCCTGGTTGTTCTGGGGATACATGATTCTGATTTAAATATCAGTTTTTGTCTTTATCCAGGATCAGATCATCCATCATAACTACATATTATGTTTTTCTAAAGAAAAAAATGGACTTCATCAATAAAATCTTGCGTCTTGTCCAATCCAAATAGCCAGTGATCCTGACAGTTACCTTCAATTAAATATTTAATGTATGATATTAACATCTTTTGGTGAAAAATGTTATCACCATAAAATCCTTTTTTTTCACAATCCAAATGTCTTCTACTCTGTCATCGTATCAGCTCAACAATTCAAGAGCAAAATACAAAACACACATTCAGAATATTGACACCACAGTCAAAATGTTGTTTTATGTGACCCTCTTCAAATATTTAACACAATCTGTTCCTGTAATCCTGCTTTAATCCAGCCTTCTGCTTGGGTTCTTCCAATCCAACATCACAAACTGGAGGTTTTATCAGGATATAAAACTAGTTGGGTCTAATCCAATTTCGGAATCTTTACTTTTCTTTTCAACAAACTCATTTTTAAGATTTGCTCCAACAACTGAGCTACAATTGTTTGGCAGACTCAGAAGGCAGATTATAATAATGTGTAACAGGTAAAGGAACCAGAGTGTGTTTTAGGCCAAACAGCCTGCATGACTGCTGCTTTTAGAGCTTATGTTATTGTAAAAGTAACAAGGAGGATAATATCTTCAAAATGTCTGCATAAAATGATGTGATGAAAAAGATGGGTGAGTCTTATATCCTTGGCAGGAAGACTACATTTTTTGTTTGTGACAGAAGTCATTGTGAGACTCACCTCGACAGCCTCCCATCCCCACTCTCTGTACTTGGGGTCGTGTGTCAGTCTCCACATGTACATGTAGCTCTCGATGACTTCTGGTCGGAGGATGTAGTACCTGTCGCTCAGCCTGGTTGCTGTGGCTTCAGCTCCGGCGTCAAATCTGAACGCCTCGGGTCCCAGTTTGGTGGCTGATGGAGACAGAAAACAAAAGTAATGTCAAAAAGCTAATTCAAACTATGGCTGATTAACTTGAGCAGGTTTCCACATTTCTACAACTGAAACACTTTGTTCTTTTGCAGATAAAGGAGCAAAAACCATCGTTCTCAAACAAAATAGTGCACAGAGGCTGTTCAGTTTCTATTAGATTAGAAAATAAAAGACTTATGGGAAGACTCAGAAAATGAAGACCTCCGTTGCTGCCCAGATTGTCTTTTAGCTTCTTATTTTTTTCTATCTCTTTTTCTTTCATCATATTTTTACCCTAATTCAAGGCTGCATACCAAAAAAGATTATATTCCCGATACTGCACAAAGAAAAGTATTCTTTCCGAGGTCAGGGACAGGAGCACCGACTTTGCAACATCTTCAATTTAAAGCCATGCCTGAGGATGAAGTTGTATTACGACATGCAAGACCAATCGGAAATGTTGTTTCCACCTCCTGTCCTTTGCTGTATGAGCTCTGCCTTTTTCCCTTTCTCTCTCTTATCAGCTGTGATTTAGCCGACCACTGTGTAGCTGCTTGGAAAATTGGCCCTTGTTACAGGAAGCTGGTTCTTTGAGGTCAGTGAGGGTTTGTGAGTGGCTGCAGCCAATTGGAACAGACAATCATGTTGAAATAAGAGGTCAGTGAGAGAGACAGCACAGCCACCTGGTCACTGAGTCCGTTATGGAGTGAGTGTGAGTGCTTGAGCATGGTCAAGACAAGACAAGAACAAGCACCAAATATTTTCAATGGGTGACAAGTCAGGACTGCAGGCAGACCAGTTTAGCACCCGGACTCTTCTACTACAGAGCCATGCTGTTGTATGCATCAATGGTGCCTTCTGAGATGTGTAAGCTACCCATGCCATGGGCTCTTATTCATTCTCATACCATCATGGATGCTGGTTATGAAATGTGTGTGCCGATAACAAGCCAGGTGGGCCATCTCCTCTTGAGAGTGGAGGATGCCGCATTCATGACTTCAAAAAAAGACTGTAAAATTTGTGCTTGTCAGACCAAAAAAACATCTTAACCCTCCTGTTATGTTCGTTTCTTAGGGACAGCAATAATGTTCCTGGGTCAATGATTCAAAAGTGTCAAAACCCCCAAAAATCCCAATACACATTTTTTCATTTCATGATTAACTCCATTACTAACCATCTAAATCAATATTTAGTGCAATGGTGTTCTTTAATTCTCACAGATCATGGTTCAATGAGGATAATTTACTTGTTTTCATGAAAATTCATGTTAAAACTTTTTTTTATGTACATTGAAAACCCTAAATATAAATACAATAGTTTTACACGACATAGATTTTTGTTTATTTTATTTTACATCTTGATTATTTTTTTTTTATGAAGTGATGTTGATACATGAACAAGAGACACCCCTTCTGTCACATGCTGCCCAGATTTTGATGCTGTATTTAGCTGGTTTGGAAGGCATATATTGCCTAAAATAGAAGGAACCTCTGAATGCCACTCGTCTTTCATCGACTGTGACATTGGGACCTGGGTTATAGAGTAGTGGAAGTTGCTCTACCCACTATTCCCGCACTGTTCTAAGGGCTGCAAGCATGTCTCTCTTAGATCTCAGCTCCTACAGTCAAATGGCAAAGTGTCCTTGGGCAAGGAATTTTTGTTTTATATGTTATTAACGCTAATTAAGCTAAGCAGAAGAAGTTTCATAGTGAAAAAATACTTTTAATAATTTTTTTTTCAGATTTTTTAACTTTAAAATGGGTCAATTTGACCCGCAACATAACCGGAGGGTGAAGTGGACTCGAGCCCAGAGAAGTCCCCTCAAGTTTCTAAAGATCTTATTTATTTATGGTTTTCAGTTTTTAAAGGCCCTGTGAGGAGTTTTGAACTGGTTGAGAAACAGACTGAAAATGATACTGATGCCTCTTTATGACCTTCAATAGCAAACAAGTCCATCAGCAGCAACACTGACACCTTCCCTGTTGTAATTTTTAATGCCTGAAACCGCCCTGAGGGGGTAGGTGCCAGACCAGATGATGTTAGATATCTTGCTTCAGAAACAGCCTTTCTTTGACTGTTTTCATGGAAAATAATCACATTGCCTGATAAAGTTGACTGTTGAACACAACAGGATGAGGCTTTTGTTAAAAAACTCTACTTTTGCATGTATAGGACAAGAGATAAGAGGTATCAATTTGTCCACAAGGGGGCGCCAGAATTGATACAAAACAAAAGTTCCTCACAGCACCTTTAAGGTACAGTTTTCACCTGTATTTGTGGATGCAGAAACAAACTGTGTTCACAGACTATGGTTTTTAGATGTGATTTTGAGCTCATGCAGTGATTTCCACTACAGAGCCATGCCTGTTTTTAACTCAGTGCCACCCGAGGTCTAGAAAATCACAGCTCTATATTTTTAATTAAATGAAGAGTTTAAATTATTTCAAACCATGAAACCTTTTTGGAAATGTAGTTTATAGTGGCTGAATAGATCAGTTAGAGGGAAAACTGGCAAGGCAAGTTTGTTTATAAAGCAAGCATAAAGCACTTCAAAGTGCTTCAAATTTCAAAGCCTGCCTATGTTCACAGGTGCCAGGTAGAGTTTTCATGTAAACAGAGTTTTATTTATACTCTGTGTTACTCTTCCAACAAATTGTGTGTATCCTTGAGGCCAAAGAAACATGTTGGAAGCCTTTCGTTCTCCCAGCTCATCACCACCAGCTGTAAATTAATGGCATAGCGTGACACTCGACTTTAGTGCTATCGAATCGCTTTCCTAAAGATGCATTTTTGTGCTTCCTCACACGTCCAAGACCAACATCTCATGGAGCAGTGAGCTTGCTCGATACCTTGACTTTTGTCTTAATTATTTCAGCCCACCTCCACAGCATCAACACATCCAGCACAACAACAAGACCATGCCAAATGATTCCCTTCACAGCTCAGAGTCTTTCCTCTCCAACACTTTTCATTACATGTATCTGATTCCGAAACCACCACAGGGATCTTTCCACACTCTGCTTCCTGCCTCTGGCTGCCTGCTTGGAGCGAAATAATTCTCTGACTTGTTGATGCTTGTGATTGGACTGCTTACACTTCTTCAACAGACAACACAATCGACTTTTTCTGCAAGTTCTTCTCATGAATTGCCAACTGTGCCAAACACAATTCAGAATTAGATTGAGGGAGTTGGAGCCTCTGGTGCCAAAGTACATTTTTGGTATCGAATCCATTTTCTTAAAAGGCAGCCAGCGCTTATTAGCAGTAATTATGCACATTCAATCTCAATCTCATTAAGCTGAGGGAAGAAAATTGGAAACAACTTTTGCATTTTAATGATTTAGAAATCCTGAGACAGACAGTTACGGGTAATTGGCAGCAAGTTTGAAATACATATTACAAGAAACTGACCTCTGTGGGCTTTACACAGGTTCAGCAAGATGACACCTGTTAATGACTGCATATTTTATTGTTGTTTTAAACCTATACTTTCACTTTTTTATTTTCCATAAAATTCAGTTGTAGACTTGTTGACAAAAATTGAAGCATTGAACAAACCAGAACATCATCCACCTCCTTCTGGAGCTTCCTTAACCTATATGAGGAAAGTGAAAACTGAAGGAAAACACTTGAATACCATGCATACACACAGAAAATTATTTTACTCTCCCATCTACAATTTCCATTGTAATGTGTGTGCTGCTGTACTATGATTGGCGTCGTTCAGGGATCCTTCTTGACTAAATGATTGTTGTTTAGCCGTGATTAGAAACAAAGTCAGAACCTACAACAATAAAAGTTGATGTTTGGATGCACTTTCGATTAAGGCACAATTTAGGTTGGATGACCCCGTAGCAGGCTGCACACAGGAGCAGGTAAGCTTGCAAGAAGTTTATTTTCTTAAAAAACAACAAAATAACAATATCAAACAAAACCTCTCTTGTTGCTAGCTAAAGCATAAACCCAAAGATCAAAAGGCTAAACAAAGCGGCAACCTCCGGTCTAAAAATATGAGTCCAATGCGGAAGTGCTAAAAATCGCAGTTTAACTAGGATCCGCTTGAGGCTGGCTCCAGAAGTACCAGAAAGCACATACACACCAATTCAAAAAAGCGGATCTTTACAGCAGAAATAAACATGTTTACAGCCTGGTACAAAAGATGAGTGTGGTCTGGATGCACTCACTGAAAGGGGGTGAACTTTTTTTCTAACGTGGCATTTTGAAGATATTGAGATTAAGAGTCTTCCAATGAGAGGCACAGCTGACTTGATTGACAGGCGGGAACACTATAGCTGTTGGCTAGGAGGCTCAAAACCTGCCTCTTTATGTCACAATCGTCAGCTACAGCAGCAATATGGCTGCCGCTGACGATTGGCCTCAAAACAGCACTTCAGAAACAGATGGGTGACGTCACGGATACTATGTCAATATTTTATACAGTCTATGGTCTTTACTTGTGCTCTCCCTGCCTTGGTTTGTCATGCATACACATGAAAGAGAGGAGAGGTGTGCTCTCCCCACCTCAGGCTTTACAGTTAATACAGTCTAAGGGCTAAACCCGAACTTACATAACTGCTGGATGAAGTAAGTTTCTATCAGTTCATTTAGCTGTGTTGCCTTGACAAAGAGCTGCAACGTTATGACAGCAGCCTGCTGCTATAGCTCACAACCTAAATATCCTACTGATTGCTGATCTGCCTCAGCTGTGAACTCAGCAGGAGCCTGATGATGTCAGAGCACACAGGTGTGCTGCTCCAGTGGGAGGGGGGAGAAGACAAAACAAGAAAACAAAAGGCTTAATATTCTCAGGAAAAAATTTAAACTGAATAAAATGAGTCCAACACTCATGGAGGAGTGATTGTGAAAGTTTCAGAACATCTCTTGAGAAACTTTTGGGTGATGTCACTGAGACAACATCCATATTTCATACAGTAAATTTTATTGACCCAGTGGCCATTATTTTCGACTTACAGCCTTAGCCCTTTGCTGCATGTCTTCCTCCCTCTCTCAACTCCCGAACATCTCCTGTCTGTCTTTGGTTTTCCAATCAAACAAGATCAAAAATGACGCAAATAATAGTGAAAACTAGATCCTTTTTCAGTAAAAATAAAAATATAAAGTCCATCTTAAAAGGAAGTTGTGGCTGTAGTTTCACTACATATAAAGCAACAATTACCTACTACTTATTGACCTGACCGTGCTCACTTCAGTTAGAGTTTAAAAATGAGTAGTACACCGCTTGCAAACATTTGGTCTGAACTACATCGAAACAAAACACCCCTGCCCACATTTTCTTTCGTCCAAACTGCTTTTTTTTTTGCAGCACTTCAGTAAATTCCTTCAATAGAACCTGCTTGTACTATTTTCTGTTCATTCCCTGCTGAAAATCTAGAATTACAGAACAAATGTTTATTTTCTCCACCTTTAAGAAGTCGACAGAGTTAAATATAAGACATGACAGCAGCACTTTAACATGCCGCCAGTCTCTCTCAAGGTGCTCCATTGAAAATTGCTCATTCATCTCAATGCTAGACGCCGAGCATTACAAGTCTATTACCTCTCTTCTATAACCTCTCCCTCCGCCTGCTGCGTCTCTTATATCCCCATTTTCCAGCCACAGTGTGTTGCTGTGAAGATGGCAGAGATCCAGAGCAGCAGCAGAAGGAGAGTTGTCATGGCATCAGTATTTAAGACGCAGCTAAATAGCAGCCACTTTGCGCACATCCAAGAGCAAATCTCACACTCTCTCTCTCTCTGTTTCTTGCTAATCCAAGAGCTGCTAAGCACCATCCATTCCCTTTAATGAGTGAAGAGAAACCTGGTGGAGGACTTTGAAAGAGAAAGCCAGAGAAGCCTTTTTGGCCTGCAGATCAAAAGTATTTCAAGCGCATCAAGAAACCCGTTCAGTGTATGAGTCACATTAGCTTATAGGGAAGCGAATGAATACTTCAGGATGAATCTGTGCAGCCCACCCAACAGTAGAGGGAGCGAGAGAAAGCTTGAAATTAGAAGAGGAGATTATTGTCAGGGGCCAAGACAGATGCCAGGGAAGAGAAGGGATCAAACATCTCTCCAAAATAATGTGGGCATGCTTTTTCCTCTCTTTTTCATCATCTTTTTCTGTCTTGCATTTTTTTCCATCCTCTCTTCATTCTCTAAGTGCAGCCATATCACATCTCTTCTACTCTCCGTCATTAAAAAGGTTTGAACAAATTATAATTTCCCTTCAGAGTTTTTATCCCTAATGTTTGCTCTTCCATTCTTTATTTATCTACTCCTCTCCTTATCTCTCTCCTTTTCTCTTTTCTCTTTCTAACCGCTTTTACTTTATTTTATTATTAATTTCAGTTTTTAATCCAACTAATTCATTGTCTTAAATTGTATTTGATTATTTTATTTGATTATTTATTGTTTAAATTATTTTTTTATTTTATTATTTTAATGTTCCTAATTCATCCTTTGCACTTTTTCTAATTTTTCTGATGTGATGTCGTCCTTTTACTCTTAAAACCTCTTTTATTGCCCTTTTAATTCTTTTATTTACTTCTCAATTTTTATCTATCTTTGTTTATTTATTAATTCTTATCCATGTACCCTGAAAAACCTCTCAACAATGATTTACTGGTCCATTGTCACACCACTCCATACTGTTTAATCGACGTGTATTCCCTTTAACCTCATGCGTTGCATTTTTGCATTGATCAAATTTTCTCCTCCCTGTCTGTCAAATAGTTTACTCTGCTATTGAACTACGCTTTGTTTGTCAAAGCACTTTGTAAACATTTGTTTTTAAAGGTGCTATATAAATAAAGTTATTATTATTATTATTATTATTATTATTATTATTCTTTCTCTTCTGAATTTAAACATTTTGTGATTATCAGTGACCCCTTTATGTCCACTGCTGCTGCCTAAAGCGGCTAAACGTTAGAGAATAATCCAACTAGAACTTTAATTCCGTGTTGCTTCTTATTAGGCCTGTCGTCTCTCTGCTGAGGTGAAGCAACCGAAAAGCTCTCCTCTCCTGGAGTCGGGGCAAAATGAAAAACGCCTGAGGCTCGTTTAATTTACAATACAGCTCTCCAAGACTCTTAATTTTCTTCCTCCGAATGCCACCGTAACCTTTCTTAACGAGACAGCTAAAGTACACCACAACTATAATGAGCCGTAAAATTCCACCAGCTTATTTAAGAAGGGCCAGTCTGTGCTGTGTTAAAATATCAAGATTTATTTGGAGCCAGAAAGTAAAAGGAGGGAATAGAGGCAAGTTTTGACTTGGATTTTTGATGATTTGAAGCAAGGCTGAGCAGCCTTAGGGCCATGTTTACACCCTGCACAGAGAGGTGCACATCACAGTTGAACTGGTTTTGCCTGATTTAAATACTCAGTTTGCTGTGGTCTTCGTTTAATATTTGTGCATTTGGTCGTATACTGTCAAACTGAGTGTTATGGGAAAGAGAACTGTATAATGGTCATGTACTGTATAAAAAAATTACAGTTTCAGTGACGTCACCCACTGGCTTCTGAAGCCAGTGAGGGTGGTCACCATATTAGAATCGCTGACTCAACCCAACTATCAGTCGACCAAGCAAAAGGCAAAGAGGTGGAGCTCAGGTGGATCTTTAGCATCTTTGCTAACAGCTATAATGTGCCTGTTCCTAATTATGCCTTATTTTGCTAGACCTGTAAATTTAATATCTTCAAAATGAACAAGTTATAAAAACAACTCACCCTCAAGAGAAATGGGCCAATCAGCCAAAACTGCTTTTTGTACTGGGCTAAAATCATGTCTAAATCATAGACTGTATAAATAATGGACATAGTATCCGTGATGTCACCCATCTGTTCCTGAGCTCTGTTTTGAAGCCAATCGACGGCGGCAGCCATATTGGAAATGCAGAACTCAACCAGGCAGAGTGTGAGGTAAAGAGGTGGAGTTTGAGCCTCTTAGCCAACAGCTATATGTTCCTGTCCTGGAGTCAAGTCAGTCATGTCCTTATTTGGGCAAAAACTCTTAATCTTAATATCTTCTTTTGAACCAGGCTGTAAGCATGTTTATTAATGCTGCAAAGATCGTCTTTTTTTTTTAATTGGTGTGTATGTGGTTTCCCGTGTTTCTGCAGCCAGCCTCAAGAGGATTCTCGATGAATAGCGGTTTATAACACTTTCGCATGGGCTTCATTAACATTAACATGGGTGTTAATGGGACTCAGGTGAGCCTCAAGTGGACCCTTGAGGAACTGCAGTTTTCACCACATTTGTATAGGCTTCATTTTTCAACCCTCATAGGTTGAAGCTTGGTAATAGTGTTCTTCCTTGTCTCCTGAATTTAATTTTGTGTTCAGACCAAACGTGAATAAAATCATCCACAAGAGTGAATTACAATGTAAAGTCAATGTAAAAATGTGTTTTCTTGTCAGGCGAGGCAAATGATGGAATTAGACGACACTAAAGGCCAAATTCCACAAGATCCGTGTCCGGTCTGTCCGGTCTGCCTCCGATCCGTCACGGCACCGGATCTGATAGGTTTCTATTCTAGTCAAAGTGTTAACCCCCACTGGATCCGCTCCGCTGCTTCCAGCTGCATCTCTGATCTGGCAGGTCGGAACGCAACGGATCAGATACGCAAGACTTCTATTTTTGCCGGACGTTGGAGCACAACACATCAATTCAGCACAGAGCAGATCGAGCGGGACAGGAAGTCAGGCACCAAAACAAAATAAAAACCTGGTTAATTTTCAGAATAAAACACTCTGTGTTATCGTTAGATCGTTTTTAACTCAACTATGACAACAAAATGTCATTTAGAGCGGAGGCAGGCCTGAAATCATCAAGTCAGAGGTTTTCAGAGGACCATAAAGATAACATGGATGAGGAGTGGAGGAGGAGAATCCTTGATTCAGTGATTGCCGTGGGAAAACCTCGGTCACATGGCTCCGGCTGTCCGGCTGTCCGGCAGTCCTGCTCCGTGCTGCATTCAGAAGATGCAACCAGTGGGTGTTGAGGGATGAGAGCGCACGGAGACAGACCGGACACGGATCTGGTGGAAGTCCTGAGTAATTGGGCAGATTGAGCGAGTTATGCGTACGAATGGCGCAGATTTGCAGCACGCTCAATGCTCTTCTTGCTTCATTCGCTTATTTGCAAGAGTTAAAAAAAATCTGAATTTCTTTGAATCATTTGTGGTGCAATAGCCTATCATCACAAAGATTGTCCTGATTACATTTTTTTTATTTTACTCACATAAGATTCCCATACACTATCAATGATTTAGACAATCGCTTGTTGCTCTCAGGCACATCTGATAGCCTTCAGTGCCTGGCACATGATCTGCTGTAGGTGATCAAAGAAAGTAAGAGAGGTCTGTCAGTACTTCCCTCTCGTTAATGTGTTGATCCAGGTGTGATGTCTTATGATAAAGATGAACCCTCTCATTCATATGGCTGTTTTATGTTCTGCAGCTGGTTGCTGTTGACGTCATTCTGCACTTTCTTAGTGTTTGATCATTGTGAAACACTACATCATTAACAAACCTTGTTTACTGTCAGATCACCTATCAAGAGAAATACTTCAAAACATCAGATGTAGTTGAGACCAGCTGCTGATGAAAGATTAGTGACAGAGAAGGAAAGAGAAATGGTAAGAGGTGGGGCAGGACACAAATAAATGAAGCAGGAACTTGCAAAAAGACAGCTTCTTAAATCCCTAAAGTTTAAAGGAAGGTGCATTGTAGAAAAATTCAGTACTTCTTGCCACAGCCGATAAAAATGTCTAGCTTTCTTCCATAACTCCTTCTTCAGTTTGTCATTTCACTCTCTCAGCCTGTCGTTTTTCATTTAAAGCCCAAACGTGAACAGTCAGCCATTCCCTGAACTAAATCCAGCCTCCTGAACTGAACTGAACTCAGTGCAGCCTCTCAAAGCAAAGAGTCTCTCAGCATGCTGATATTTCCACTCACCTGAGCGAGTGTAGCTCTCGTGACACGTGTGTGTGATCTCAGCAGCCAGGTCCAGGTAGTGTTGCCTCTTCTCCGGCGCTCCGTCATCTGCGCCAATGCCAATCATGCCGCCAGAGAAGCAGGCCAAGTGGCCCATCTTGTGGTCCAGGATCCCTCCTCTCCACTCGGCCAAGTAGGTGAGACCACCAGTTGATTTCTGGACCAGGTTAGCTTCGATCGCCTGCAGAAACACAACAGAGCCAGAAATACTTAAATCTCTTGATGTCAATGTTTTTACTGTTGTATAAACTTTTACATTCAACTCAAACTGCATTAGGATTTCTTTTTGTACCAAACATTAAAAGGTGGAAAGGGAGAAAGACTTTAACAGACAGAGATCACTGTCAACTACTATTAACCCTGAGATGAGACATCTTCACTGACATGTTACAATGTTACAATGTCATTTAGCAGACGCTTTTATCCAAAGCGACGTACATATGAGAACAAGAACAACACACGCGAAGATCTAGACAAGAGGAAACAAGATCAGTATGAGTAACAAAGTGCTTCAAGTCAATTTGGGTGCAGGTACTGCCAAGCAGTGTAAAGGCAATGCACAAAAGTAAATAAGGATTTTTTTATATATATATATATATATATATATATATATATATATAGGAGGAACATCTACAATGAGGCAACCAAACCATTTAAGACCTTCTATTATCATCATCAACAATTAACATCACCACAATAATGACCAAAGTACCAAGTGCTGGGTCACTCAAGAGCTGAACACAGAGTCCCAGAGTCCCATCTTTAAGCAACTTGACGCTTTCTGTTCCCTCTACTTCATGATGTCATCCAACTCACTTTTTGGACTCAGAAACCCACAAAGTATGAATTAAAAATGTGCTTTTCAACACAACCAAAGATTAGACTGAGTTTAACAACATGGAGTTTCTGATGAGGTCGACCAATATCGGTCAAGGCCGATACCAAGACTGATTAGATGAGACTGATAACCAATATTTGGAGGCAAAATGCATTACAGTAAAATCCAAAAATTTTGGGCACCATTCGCCTTGCAGTTGAGGAGCACGCCCCGTATGCTTAGACTGTGGTTCTTGTTGTGGCGGTCGCAGGTTTGAATCCCGGCCTTGACCGTTTGCTTTAAATCTTCCCCCTCCTATCTTCTCCCTACGTTCCTTGTCTCTTCAGCTGTCTCCTCCATCAGGGTAAAAAAAAAAAGCCCATAAAAACAAAAACAAAAATCATAATTTAGAAATTGGACCTGTCATTCCTTAAACTGGGCTACTTCATTAATAATACCTCTAGATAAATATGTGCAACAGCAATAAAGATGAGTTTTTGTGTATGTATTACCCAGGGCTCAAATTTCTTACTTAACTAGATGGAAGAACCTGTGGCCAATCAACTTGAAGCACTTTGTCGCACTTACTAAGGGTTTTCCCTCCAGTCTAAATTCTTGTACGTCGCTTTGGACAAAAGCATCTGCTAAATGAAATAGTAGAATTGTAGAATTGTAGAACTAAAAGTAGCAATAGTCGTTGGCGGAACATTACGTGAGACAGAGTGGTGGGTGAAAACAGACCTAAAGGGAGTGACACATCCACTGCACAGTCAAAATAGCCCACCCTTTAATTAGGCAAGGCAAGGCAATTCAAAGTGCTTTACAGAGTTAAAACCAAAAACCAGAACAGTAACAATCAACAAAAACATACAGCAAACACTTCAAACAGTTATGTTTGATCTACTCTCTCTCTCTCTCTCTCTCTCTCTCTCTCTCTCTCTCTCTCTCTCTCTCTCTCTCTCTCTCTCTGTCTCTCTCTCTCTCTCTCTCTGTACTTATGTAACTTAATGCACATAGTAAATAGTGTTGGGTCTTGTTATATATCTAAATTAGGAGGGATTATTATAAATAATCAGCCTCCCTTCACTGCTCTGAAGTCCGTAACTTGCAGAGTCTTAGTGTCCACAGAATCACAACTGGTCTTGTCTTAACCGAAATGAATTAATAAGGTTTACTGGTGATTGGTAAAATAAAATACTGATACAGCTAAATGGCCAAATGCCGAAATATTGGCCAGGCTGATAATCAACCCCTAGTTTCTGAGGGCTTCTAAATGTGGACTTGTGTGAACTAAAAAAAGAACAACCGCCTACCTCCATCTAATTATACATAAATACAGCCAGTTAACAAACCAGGCTGAGATAGAAATTCTCAACCAAGTTTAGAGGTACCTTGAGCAAACAGACACAATGTGAGTTTTAACATTCAAAGCGGCAGCATCCATAATACCCAACAGGATTCTGTATGTTTTCTACAAAGGCCTGTATATGTGGATTATCTTCTCAAAAATAAGATACAAGTCCAAGACAAGACAACGCTGCCACACTTTACCTGTCTGCATTTATATGTTGAATTATGTATGTGTTGTATAGCAGCGAAACCTCGGAGGGATTCCATCTGATACGCTGAGAAAAAACAGGACCACTATACTTCCTTTAATAAAAGATCAAGACACAAAAGGGGCTGGGGAAAGGAAAGGGAGATTTCTTTGACAGAGTGACTCCAAAAAGAGAAAGAAAGAAATCTCAAGTTTCTTTTTCAGAGGAGACTGCGAATACAGCTTCTGTGCATTTCTGCCTCTCTGCAGCTTCTTTCTTGTCAGTGCTTTATGTTTTATGAGACAGAATATAACCAGAGTTACATCTAAAGAGATCATTTCTGGGTGACTCATCATCTCTCTTTTCATTTTCATTTTTTTTCCCCATCTCAACTCCATTTCACCCGCTCAATTTTTGCTGCTTGCTGCTCATTTTTCATTTGAATACAATTTTTTGAAAATAAGATGCAATACAACACAATTGGCTTGTAATGAGAAGTGTTAACTTTGTTTTGAATCTTAGATCTAACGGGTTTTTTCATACTGCTCATTCAGAATTGGCTTGGACAAAAGAAACTGGCTTGTTTTCAGATTCATGTGTAAAGTCCAATTGGTTTGGTAGAGTGGGATGTTTTTATCCCAAATTCTATTGTGAAATACTTCTTTCATGCAAGTTAGATTTGATAAAGATACAATCAAACAAAGTAACATGCACATTATGCAACAATATTCTTAGTGAAAGAAAAACCTCTTCTTGAGGGATGAGTCTGATGATAAGTTTGCTAATTAGCTGTTGTTAGCAGTGATCATGGCATAGGATAATTGGAAAATGTCCTTTCATTCAACGCTGTTTTAATTAGTAATGTGCTTCTATTTGAATGCCAAAGATAATGAGTTGTGCCATGGCCTCACCTTGGATCTCTGTATAAACACATAGTATATAACTAAATTTAGATAGCACGGGGGTCCTTGGCCGTTTAAATATTAAGTCGCAGGGGAGAAGAAGAAGCTGTAATTAGTAGTTGAGCCTCTGGCTTGACCCTCTGATGAGAAGTGAGGAAATCTCAATGGCAATCTTAAGTTATTGTCTCTGTTACTGTAATTGCAGCCAGAGGGAATGTGCTTTATTCCCACGTTATCTTCATTACAGAAGAACATAGACAGTTTTGGATGTACTTTAATGCATATGCGTACTGTGCTGAAGATTTATATGTGCACAGACTCTTTTCTGCATAGAGTGAAGGCACTCTCACTTTACATTACAGTTTATAAATATTCAAGGCAGTTACAATCTCATCACATTACGAAACACCAGGAGTCTTAACAATGTTATCTTATTTCCTTCATCTAGGTCCGGCCCACTGAGAACAACTGGCACCAAAACACTCTAACTGTATATAACCATTGTATGAGGGTATATAACAGTTCTGCATGGTCTCCGGAATAAGATCCACTGAATTTAAATCAGATAGAGAAGCTCTTCTACATAAAATCCCTGGTTTTAAACATCACATGTTTCAGATCTACTGTTGCCTCACAGCTAGAGGGTTCCTGGTTCGGATCCCTGGCCCAGCAGGTGCCTTCTGTGTGGAGTTTGCATGTTCTCCCCGTGCATGCGTTGGTTCTCTTCGTGTACTCCCACTTCCTCCCACAGTCCAAAAACCTGCTCACCAGGTTGATTGGTCACTCTAAATTGCTCGTAGGTCTGAGTGTGTGCATGAATGGTTGTCTGTCTCTCTGTGTTAGCCCTGCAATAGGTTGGCGACCTGTCCAGGGTGTACCCTGCCTTCCGCCCGAAGCCAGCTGGGATAGGCTCCAGCCCCCTGTGACCCCTAACGGGGTAAGCGGTCAAGATAATGGATGGATAGCCACTTTCACATAGCTGTGTATGTACAAATGTTGAAACAGGTTAGTAGCATGACTGGGTATAAAAAGGGCATCCCAGAAAGACCAAGTCCATCAGAGGTAAAGATGGGAAGAGAGTCAACACTCTGTTAGACACTGGGTGAGCAAATAGCTCTAAAGTGGAAATCACTGCATGGGCTCAAAATCACTTTCAAAAAGCCAAGGTCTGTGAACACAGTTCACCACTGCATCCACAAATGCAGGTCTTAACTGTACCATGCAAAGAGGAAACAATAGATTAACATAAGTCATAAACATTAGGTGAATTATCTGTAACAAAGCCCATTTAAGAAGGATTGAGGGGAAATGCTGACTCAAAATCTGACATTCTCCTTGGAAATCATGGACACCATGTCTTAAGTTGGGTGGTCCACTCAACTTGTGTTTAAAAGCCAGCAGCTATGATTGTATGGTGATGCATAGCTTACACATCTGGGAAGGTTAAGTATATACAGGTTTTGGAGCAACAAATGTTGTCATCCAGAGTATGTCTTTTTCAGGGAAGACCTTGCAAATTTCAGAAAGACAATGCCAAGCAACATTCTGCTCATATTACAACAGCAGGCCCTTAGCCCAACTGTTTTGAAACATCTTGCCTTTTTAAAAAATGAGCCTCTATTTTTCATAAAACAAAAATGTTTTCAGTTTCAACATTTAAAATATTATATTTGCTCTATTTTCAATCAAATATAGGGTTTAAACTTTTGATCAATTTTGAGAAAACATGAATCAGACTAAAGTCTCATCTGAAGACCTTATCTATTTATGCTCAACAGGCAGCCATTCACTGCCTAATGACCTAATATAATGAATCAGATAAGACTTTTATCAGACACTTCACTCTGAAAAAACAACGTACCCTCATCAATCAAGAATCCTTCAGCCAAGCCTCAGGAAGCTCATTAATGAAGGCTTCAAATGCAGAAAACTTTCTTCAAATCCGGATTATTATCCTGTAACACAGCCTCTGTGTTCAAGTCTTCCCTGGTATCATCTCTTTTTTAACACTCCCTCCTGCACTCAAACTGTTCCCAAACATATCATGAAGGCATTTTGGCTCCTTCCATATTGACTCTGTCATGTTTAAATAAAGCCACAAGGAATATTTACATAACTGACACCTACGTATGAAATAAAAAGAAGCATCCAGTGTAGCAGATGAATGAAGTCTGAAGTGTATTCAATGTCTGAAAAGGGTGTAAGATGTTTTATCCTTCACTCATCCTTCACTTTCCCCTCCCTAAAAACTTATTGAAATGTTCCTGCTGTCACCTCCTTTGTTTATAGTCTTTTTTCTGTCTTGGCTATAAGGGAAAGGGATGATAACTGATGTAGTTTTTTTTTTTTTCAAACAGGAAGGCTACCCCTACTGAGAGCCATCCCTCAGTGTGATGACTAAGACTGAAATTTCCATACCTCCAGGGCTCCGTAGTACATCTTCTTTGCATCATCATCCATCTTGTCTGACATCAGAAACGATTTGATCAGATACTCGTAGAAGCTGTCCCCGAGACCACCGATGGAAACGTGATCTAAGAGGGGGAGCAAAGGAGAAATCTTCAGTGGGGTCACTCACACACAGGTCTTACCTCAGGGCATTAACAGGTCTTGAGAAGTTTTGAATGTAATAAGGAAAAGTCTTGATGTTTTTACTTTCTTGTAGTTCTGTATGTTCGAAATGTCAGTTTGAAGCTGAAAGACTGATAATGAACAAAGATAAATGGATGAAATCTTGCATGTTTAAACCTTTTAGCATACATTTTTACGCAATTAATACAGGTCTAGATCACTTACTGTTTTTATTTTTAGTATTTTTATTGTTTAATTATTATTTTAATCATTATTATTTTAATCATTGCTTTAACACTTATTTATAAAAAATATTATTAATTATTAATTATTTATTTATATATTTATTTCTTGTGTTCATCTGCTCTTATTAACTCTACCTTATTTTTAACTTTTTTTTAATAATGCCTTTTTAAATTTTACCATTGCTGTTATTTTCTGTCTCTGTTATTTTGTGAAGCACTTTGGGCTGCATGTTTTCATGTATGAAAGGTGCTATATAAATAAGGTTGAGTTGAGTTGAGCACTGTATATAAATGTGAATGGTGCGCCTTCATCCGACTGTAAAAAAGTGAAGCCAAAAAAAAAACTGCACACAATGGGCTCTGATATACTGAGCTGGAGATTTCCAGTGGAGCTGGCTTGCAGAGCAATAAGACTGACATCACATCCCTTCTGCTAACTGAAGCCCAAGTTTAACCTATCCATAAACATAAAGATCATTCAGGTTGGTACACTCTGCAGCAGAACACATTCTTGTGTTGGTTTGAAGTGGACACTCAAGGTTATAAAAAAATAAATGAGTATTCACTACTTTTTTCTGTCATCATCTTTTCTTCTACTCTGCTAATCTGGCAGGAGCTCACATTAGTCAACAAAGCTGTCAATCATGACATCACAGCTCCTCTTTAGGCATCAAATAACTCATTAAAAGTGAACTTCTCTGACAGATACGTTGGTATGTATAGTAGTGTTCTAGTTTGACTCACATCCCATCTGTTATCATGAAGTAGGTGGGCTCCATGACCTACACTGCATCCAGTCAGTAAGGACAGCTCTAAAAGTTTTGGCTTCACTACAGGGGAGCTGTTGTGCTGTCAATGCTTTTATACAGTCTATGGTCCAGATTACAATGTTTAATTAGTTACACCATTGTTAACCTTGATATACATGCTGTTTAATAAAGTATGTATTCAATTTTATTTTGTTATTGAAGAAGAAATTGGTCTGAAAGATTCTTACTTTATGCATAGTTTCATTCATGTACCAAGTCTTACAGACCAACACATCTGACTAACTCCTGCCTGGTTGGCTTGAATCACAGTTTTACAAAAGCTTTTGTGTCTCATAGTAAAAACCTCAAAAAAAAAAGTGCCTCTCTATTCTTAGAGCATCGTCTCAATTCAAACCCTTTATTTTTTCGTGCTCCTCTGGGTAACTCGTGGTTTTGCATGTCCATGTTCTGTGAAACCACACACTCTCTGTTCACCGATGGCAGAAAATAGTTTATCTGAAAGCTAAAACCTAAATGATGATGTAACACACTTCAAGCTTGTGAGTGGAAATTGAAATAAGTGGCTGTTGATTTCCCTCCTGCCTGCTCTGAGTCCACATTCAAATTCATAAAGATGGATGTGGTATCGCGGTGGAGGCGTGCATGAGGCTAAATCTATCCTCTCATTGCATGCACACATCACCTTTGCTTACTCCCACGCAAGGTTATCAAAGTGCTGCTTTGTTTGTCCTTGACACCAACAGACGAGAGAGCGAGAGAGAGAGAGAGAGAGAGAGAGAGAGAGAGAGAGAGAGAGAGAGAGAGAGAGAGAGAGAGAGAGAGAGAGAGAGAGAGAGAGAGAGCAGTGCAGCAAAGATTTATACTTTGTGGAGATAAATGTATACAGCACGGCTTCTGTACACGCTCACTCACAACAATTAGCTTCTGTAATTATACAGATTATGACCTTTTCAGTCCTAGTGTTGTATTTTCTTCTCCTCCTCTCAGGTAAAGCGGATAGATCCAATTTCTCAAGTAATTGAATTCATTATCATTTTAATAACCCAAAGCAAAGGGAGTCACACAGGCATTGCTCTGAGCCTGATATTGAAAATAAAAAGGAAAGAGGCGAACGGGTGACACGGACAAGCAGCTGAGAGCTTTGATATGTGAGGTGAGTCAAGGATTGAATGCCAATATAAGAGAGTCAGGCATGTTGGAGGGTACATTTGAAATAAGGAACAGTGAACTGAAAGGGTTGTACTGAGATCTTGATCCACGTCCGGGGATACATTTTATCGTGAGCATGTAAGATATCCATTGACCTTGTGTTTCATTACAAATTCAACTCATTTATATAGCCCAGATTAACTCATAATCTCTCATTACTTTCACATTAACCAGAATAATTAAGCACTTACGTTGGACCCAGTTGCCGCTGACTGGACTGAGGAAGTTCGGGTACAGACCGTGTGGTTTCTCAATCTTGTTCAGCAGTTTTCTGATGTTCATCACCTGCAAAGAAACCACAAAATACAATCAGATTACTACACTACAAAGATGGCTACAAGGCTGGAAAATATCTGACATTGAACCAGAACTACATGTTCACACTAAATCTAGACCTCTGTGAAATAGCAGCAGGACAACAAGAGATGTGATCTGGTGTATTTATTGTACCTTCTCTCTGTAGATGGGGTTGTTGGCGAGCTCTGATAGGTGGACAAACTCCAAGTGGAGAGTCCCAAACTCAGCCAGGATGCTGCTCCCGGCTGAGGCCCAGCCCCAGCTCCAACTGGTGCCACTGCAACAGAGACAAGACAGAAACAGGTAGACAAGTATCCTGACTGTTCTACACAGGCGTCTCTACAGTCACCAATATCCACATAAGACTGTGTACACAACTTGTATTTAAACAATGCCAAAGACAAAGTTATCAGAGGTTGTATTAAGGCGCTAGAGACATACTGTGAGTCTATTAACACTTATCAAAATGAATTGAAGAGTTCTACAAAACAAGCAGAATGAAGAAACACATTTCCGTCAACACAGCAGTCATCTTCATAGAAAGCAACACAGACTAGCAAAGAAAATAAAGTGTCAAGAACTTATACATATATATTTTTTTAAACAAATTTGCAACTTGTTGGAGCATAAGGGACAAGACCAAAACCTAATCAAACACCATCCCTGTGTTTACTCTCTACATCCTTGTTGGGGGACGCATCAGGATGTGTTTGGCCCTGTAAAATGTTTGTGTTGAAATAAGCTGCAGTCTATCTTTGCATGTGTTAAAGTGATCAGATAACAATGCATCTCAATCATTGTTTACACTTATATTTACTGCTGTCCACTTGCACTTCAATCACCCATGATGCATCATTAAGAAGAATGAACATGCTATATGTCTATACAGATTGTCTAAGCAGACATCTTTAGTTCCCTCAGTTTGGATATAAAGGCATCAGGAGAAATTGATGCAATTTGTTATGTCCTTTCAGCAACTCAACATAAGTATAAACTTTCTGACAGATACTATCTTTAGATACTTACAATTACACTATTCTATAGGAGTCAACTTTTGTCAAATGGTTAAAACAATTCCTTAGGTTTGTGATGCTTTGTTGATCTTTTCCTCAATCTCAGAACCTGAGAGATCAGGACTACGATGGGAAAGTGACTAGGGTATAAGAAATGACTCAGAATTATGGGGAGCATTTTTTTTTTGCTTCAATAGAGTTACAAACACTTTGAATTCAAGATTTGTGAAGTACAAGTTGTAAATATGTTGAATCTGCAAAATAACAAAACAAAAAAAACTACCTAAAGCACTCTCAATCTTTTAGTACTGCACGATTGCTGGTATGTTATAACATTTGGAAAAAGAAAAAAATTTAAATCTAGGTTTCATTAAAAAGTAAGTCAAACTTTCTGCTGCTGACTTTGCTGTAAAAGCAAATGCTTCATATGAGCCTCTTGTATTAACAGCAGTTTTGCAGACTCTCCCTCACTCTAACACTAAACCTCACATTCAGAACTTGCACCTGAACAAAGTCAAAGAAAGTCTCTGAGTGCCTGTTGGATCTCCTGTCCTCCTACACTCAGACTCGGCGTAATGTGTTGTTACAGACAGACTGTCATCTCATTTTTTATTCCCTTTCAAATGGAGATCAATAACTCTGCATCTGTAGAGATGGCTGTAATGCATTTCATCCAGTCTGTATTGATCTATTTCATTTTTATGCCGCTTGTCATTTGGGGGTTTTTGAGTTGGACCATGACTCCTCAACTTTACTTTACAACTTTTAGAGCAGCAGAGTTGAAGCTAGGAACGTATGAAACAATAAGCTTTCAACAGAATCAGCAAAAATTTAACATCTGGATATTTTTCAGAAAATAGCAAACATAAAATCTGAATTTGCAGTGTTCATCATTTGCATTTGTTTTCTGGCTTTGTTTGTTTTTGGCTTTGCATCTTTTGTTTATTAGCAGCTTATGTACGATTGATGCAGTTGTTTAAGCTTTTTGCAGCACATTTATTAACCCTCCTGTTATGTATGTTTCTTTGGAACAGCAGTAATGTTCCTGGGTCAATTTGACCCAGGGCATATTCAATTATCCAAAACTGTCAGAACCCCAAGAAAATCCCAATCAGATTTTTTTTAAATAAATTTTTTTACTCCATTACTAACCATTTAAATCAAGATTTAGTCCATTGGTGTTCTTTAATTCTCACAGATCATGGTTCAATGAGAATAACTCACTCGTTTTTCATTAAAATTAATGTTAAAACTTTTTTTTAATGTACATTGGAAAGCCCTAAATATAAATACAATCGTTTTACATGACATACATTTTTGTTTATTTTATTTTACAATTTGAATTTTTTTTTTATGAAGTGATGTTGATGCATTAACACGAAACCTCTTCTGTCACATGCTGCCCAGATTTTTATGCTGCATTTGGCTGGTTTGGAAGGCATATAATGCTTGAAGTAGTCTTTAAAAAGGGTCAATTTGACCCGCAACATAACAGGAGGGTTAATTTTACAGTGCATTTTTGCATTAATTTTGGACTTTGCATTTGCAGCACATATCTTCAATGAAGATCATCATATTATCTGCCCTTGTCAGCCTTTGTAGGTTCCAGCTTCTCAAATGTAAATACTTTTCTTTGTGTGACTTGATATCAAATGTAATTACTTTTTCAAATTTAGAACTTTTTGGAGTAATTTTAGGGTTTTATAACAGTTCAACAGCAAAATGTTCAGCAGCATTTTTAAACAATCTGTCAGATTGAGGATGTGAAAGAAGTTTGAAGTTGCTAACTAACAACCGCTGCGTATAATGAACTAATTTTGAGTATATCTGAATACTAGACATTAAGGAATTGAAGCTGTTTTAAAATAAAATCAAGTTATGTATAACTCTGGCAAGAGGCCGTTAGTTAAACTTCTCCAAACAACGTCACCTTTCAGCTCATACTGTATATTCAAGCCTCGTGTTTGGTCTCTGTGTGAGAGCTCAGATAACAAGTCGAAAGGAAGGTGTGCTGATGTTTTCATTCAATTAGTTTGAATTAAGTTGTATAAAATATAAAGTGAACTTGGCAGACTTTGGCTTGCATTTCATAAACATTAATTACAAGGTGCTCTGCAAATTTAATTCCAGCCTGCTAAAAATAAACACATCAGAGGGCTATGAAATGAACTTTATCTTAATTAAGCAAATTCATTGTTGCCCGCTGTGATGGATGTTTGTGTAAAGTTTCATTAAACTCAACTTATCAGCACAGCAAATTAAATGTAATCTTCAGCACTCAAAAGTTACCCCGGAACTCTGACCAAGCAAGGTCATTAAAACACAACACTCTCTGTTTGATTTCCCCGAGTCACTTTGCAGATTTAATTCTCAGTAAATGTGCGTTTTCAGAGCCAATGATTAGCTGAGACAGACTCTCGTAGAAAAACGATTTCACATATCCTCCTAATAGACGCTGGAGGAGATCAAACATCCTGTAATGAATTAGATTGAGTTTGTCGGAAAGGGATGAAGATGAAGGGAGAAGAAGGTGGCTGTTGTGTGAGGGCAGTGATGAATCAAAGAGTTTGCCTTCAAGATGAATGCATCCATTAAAAGTTTGTGGCTACATCATTAGTGGCTCTGGCTGGAGTCATATCTGATTCTTCCTTTAAGGAGATTGAATATAAGAAGCAAAGCTGAGGTGAAGGACGGTGGGAGTGTGTTTGAAGACGGGGTAACAATAGAAAGGCTGCCTGCAAAACAACACTCATCCTGTAATCTCTTCATCAGCTTTTACAAACACATTGTTACACTCTTCCACAGATATCAGAAACATAATCAGGTGGAGAAGATTATGAATCAAACCAAAATCAATACCACACAACAGATGTAATGTATCGGGGAAATTGGTCTATTTCTGCAAAATAAGAGAAAAGCTTAAATCATCCAGGGCGGACTCGGAGTTAAACACACTTCAAAAGCTCTTGTGCCCGCAGAACTATTTTCCCTTTGTGGTAAATACCAAGCTGTTAGCGCCTGACAGTACTTGCACATTGCACAGTTAGAACTCTGAGCACCGTATTGCACATTAACTACACAACATCCCTCTAAGGATGCTTGAATTTCAGATTTAGTCTTTGTATTGCAGATTTTCTATACTCTAATTTATTAAAGTACCATAGTATAGAGTGTGTTTCTTGCTTGCAACACATGTTGGGTTTATTTACTCTGTATGTATTTCTGTGTATTTATTACTGTGTAGTATTTGATTCCTTGTGCTGTATTTGCTTTCATAATCTCCTGCAGGACACCACAATTCCTCAGTTTTGGATCAATAAGGACTTTCCAACCATCTATCCATCCATGCATCCATTATTCAGTGGATGTGCTTTGGTTGGGTCCAGTTGCTTTGATACAAAACATAGGTAGGCAAACATGTAGACACAGGGCGGAGTGTACCTTCTCTGGGTCTTTGCTGTAACTAAAGGGAATGCTAAAGGAAGGTAGGGAGACAACCTGCTTGTTTGTTTATGCGCGATCGTTATGGTTTTAGAAAGAAAGAAAGAGAGAAAGAAAGAAAGAAAGAAAGAAAGAAAGAAAGAAAGAAAGAAAGAAAGAAACGTACTTTATTAATCCCCAGGGGGGAATTAAATGTTTCCACTTGTGTTATTTTTGGTCATGCTACTTAGGGAGAGATGTCAGAGTGAGGATCCTGCCATCAACCAGTGTAGAGCAGCGTACCCGGAGCAGTTGGGGGTTTGGTGCCTTGCTCAAGGGCACATCGGCAGTGCCCAGGCAAGTGAACCAGCACCTCTCCAGCCACCGGTCTACTTGCCAAACTTCGTCCATGTTGGGACTTGAACCAGCGACCCTCCAGTTCCCAAGGCAAGCCCCTATGGACTGAGATACTGCCGCCCCGTTTTGGGGTGGGAAGTTCTGCACTTGCACATTTGTATTTGATGGAAGTTCTTTGTGTCATTGATCTCCCCTCTCACCTCTAACTGTGACAGCATTGGGGCTGCTCCGTTGCCCAAAGTTAACCAGTAAAAGAAGACAGTGCCTCATAGATACCAAGCTCCTCATCATATTTCCAGCAAAGTTTAAATATTTAGCTGTTACATGGTAAGAGTACAAAATATAGGCTGGTTGCTTGGGAAAATCCTTTCGATGGACCCGCAACCCTGAACTATGACAGCACAAACTCAACGTCAGTCCATTGAGTTTTAAGCTCTTATTAAAAATTGAATTCCTTTTCTCACTCTTGAAAAACTCTTATCTTCATTTGATTGGACTTAAAGTGCTATTAGGAGCATCTGGGAGTGCATTCTAACCACAGGGAGTGGTTTACTTTAAGTTGACTTTATTTAAATTCTCTATTTGTAAGGCACTCTGAGTGAAATTAAATATAAATAAGAAAAATGTTTATTTACTCCTGCACATTGAGAGGGCTTCTCTCATAGAGGGCTGGTAAAGTGGGATAGAACTGTAAAAGCTGGAGTGTTTTTCCTGAGACACCCCCAACTGGAATCTCAAATGAAAAGCATCAAGCAAATGTTTTCATTTTTGTTGAAGCAGCTGATTATTTCCCTAATGAATGTTTTAAATGTGTTATAAAATGGTTTGGTTTAACAAACCAGCAGTCAAAATGTGGTACTGCTGAAAAAAAGGATACATTTATGTTTTTCTGTAATTTTCTCAGAGATCTGACTTGTAATGAGCATACTTCTGTCAGTCATGTAAACATAACCACAATAACATGATATTAAGTACCATGCAAAAGCACACTACTACATCACATGTAGGATATAATAGGAATAGATCCCGCCTTCTGTCAAGCTACAGACTGAGCAGCAGAACTGAACTCACTGCCTGTTTACATTCTGTTACACCCTGAATATGTTTTCCTATAAACTGACATATGTGTGTGTGCAAATGTAGAGCAGATATGCTTGTTTGTGTGTCTGCAAGTCACTCCAAAGACCCCACATGAGCAGACTCTGGGCAGCCTGGTTCCTCCTGCCCATCTGTAGTGCAGACCCATGTTGGTGATGTAGCAGGAATTAAGTGTAGGAAAAAGGTAATTAAATCTGCCAGCAGCTGTCCGGCTTGGCTGCTAGGTTAATTGGAAGCAGGTGGACAACAGAGGTGCCAGGAAGTTTCTTATAAGATTAGAAAATAAGAGGAAGAGGAGGGTATCCTGTAGGATTTAATAAACTCTTTAAAATCCGACTTTAGAGAAGTTTCACAGTTCCCTATAAAAGTCTCTATTAGTCTCCTGAAAAAAACTATTAAATCAACAAAAAAGAGGTGCTGCTTTGATCTCTAAAGTTGTGTGAATAGGGTCGAACCCAAATCCAGACACAGAGAAACAGAGGTAAAGTCAGGCCAGCAGGGATAATTTAACTGCCTCTGTTACTGAAACAGCACATTTTCCACCACTCATCAGTTTCTCCTTTTTACTTTCTTATACAAGTTGAAAAAGCGTAGAACCCAAATCCAGACACATGGAAAATTTGATAGGGAAGTGGTCTAAAAATTGTCATTATTTCATTTCTTGACATGACATCAACATGATGCTGTCAATAAAGGTTTTGAATAAGATAGTTAAAGATTTCAAACGGTTTGGAGGGTTAACCTGTCTGTGTTTAACAAATTCATTAACACAGACATTTAAGGACTTTCACAGTTAAATGCATGTAATAATTGTTCATTTGTTTATCAGTCACATTTTTGGCCCTCCAAAAATAAGAACAATGCAATAAATAATGAAGAGGCAGCATTGTTTTCTCAACTCGTGCATTAAAAGGGCTGAAGCCAAATCCAGACACATGCATAAACAGCATTAAGACAAGACCAGTGATGATAATTTGACTACCACAGCCACTGACACAGCTGTTAAAACCACTCATTAGGTTTTAAGGTTATATTCTCTTAAGGCAGTCTAGCATTGTTGATTCACAAAACTGAAAAGAAAACAAGGAGCAAAATTGATATTCCCATTCCTGTATAAAAAAGTTTGAACCTAAATTCAGACTCAAGAGCTTCTCTGAGTAATGCTCCAAAACAGTCTGTAGTTGCATCGTGTGGCCTTCACAATACAATATTTTTGGCCTTGTAAGAAAATAGAATTTAATAAACAAAAATGGGGCTCCATTGTTATCCCCACCCCTGCATTAGAAGGTCAGAACCCAAATCCAGGCACAGAGAACTAGAGGTAAAGCCAGGCAAAAAATATATAACGCCATTATTAATTAATTATTTGATTTTGATCTTGTAAGTAAAGGAATTGTAATAAATACAGATATGGCACCATTCTTATCCCTGATCCTGCATTAGAGGGGGAGACCCCAAACGCAGTCACAGAGAAACAAAGGTAAAGTCAGGCCAACAATTATGGGTTATTTTATTATTTTGTTATCACAGTCACTGACAACACTGATATGAGTTTTCCTTATTTTCTAGTATTTTAGTCCCACTCTCAAATTGCTAAATTAACAAACAGGAGGACTTTTTGTTATTCCCACTCCATGACATTGTCACTCCGTGACATTAACAAGATCGTGTCAATAAAGATTTGAGTGTAGAAAGGTAATGGTTTGGAACAGAATAAGAATGAACACAACTCATTTGCAATTATGCAAATATTAATGATGTGGTCGTGCAAAGCGTTTGTGAACACAGGTTATTTCTTATCTGAATTTCATCGCCCTTGTGAGGCTTAGCCTCATCTAGTGTTAACTAACGAGACCAGGTTTGAATAAGCAACTTTTCTTATAGATTTGCTTTTGATTCACTTTATAAGCAAGTAGTTCTTTAAATGACTGCAGACCTTCGTAGAGATCTGGCTGTACTTTCCTCTTATTGGCTGCTGCAAAATGTCCAAAAGTTAACTTTTTTTTGTGCCAAGCAGTCTGAAGGAATCAAATAACTTAAAGTTTTAAGCCCATTTTGTGACTTAACTATGGATTAGAGGCAGCTTCAACACAAGCATAACATCCCCATTTGTGGACAACCAGCATGTATGCTCTGGATTTTAAATCAACCCTGCCTCTGGTTGTCAAGATGAACAAACAGTGATTAATGCAAGCCAGTAAGATAACTTGACATGGTCTTTTATCAGTGATGGAGGACAGTTGGAGGTGAAGGCTGGTGCTGAGACTCACCTCCCCAGGTTGATGACTCCTCTGGGGATTCCTGTCGGAGTGTTGAAGGCGGGAAGCAGCTTCTCTCCCAGCTCCAAGGCTTTACTCTTGAACATCTGGAAGGAAAAGAAAGAAACAGGACATTTACATATCACTTGTGTGTATGTTTTATTGTCGCTTTCAAAAAATTTATCATAACAGCTTCATATTTTACAAAGAAAAAAGTGCCTATCATCTTATCTAAGCTTGATAATAAATCACTGTCACAGGCTTGAAATCACAGCCCTGCACACATTTCCCTTGGCCTGCTCTCTAAAGCTAATTATATGAACAGAACTCCAGTAGGATTAAAGGCAATTTCCCAGATGTAATCTACAATAGTCCATTTAAAACTGCACTTCCTCCCCATCTCCACCAGCCAGTCTCTGAGGCCAAGGTCGGGGATAGATTATCAGTCACCAAATCTCCTAGAAACCAACGGGGGACAGTGTTTGAAAAACAATAAAAAGATGAAAAGAGTGGGGTAAGATACTGAAATCCTGACAAAGACAGGCATTTCTACAGGGACAAAGGGGGATTTAGGTTGCAGAGCAGAGGTGAGAGGAAAAAGGAGATAGTCATACAAGAAAGCTTTGGAGACGAGAGGGGGTAAAGAGAGTGACCAAGGAGAGACAGACGTGGTAAACACAGTGGGAAAACAGAGTCTAGACATAAGACAAAGCACAGAGAAAGAGGGTAACAGAGAGAGAGAGAGAGAGAGAGAGAGAGAGAGAGTTTGAGAGTGTGGCAGCGTTACAGAGCAGTGACTCAGCAGAAATATTAAGGGCAAAGAAGAGAAAACCAGGGCAACAAATTGCAGTAAGACAGAGAAAACCCTGAATGCAGTCTTTGTATTCTGAAAAATAATGACTTTACTTTTACCTCAGCAAAGTGAAAAAGGCACAACTGTTTATTTACTGAATATATTCTACTGAAGGTCGGGGGAATTATGTGTCTGCAGGCTGCCTTTTTACTAAAAACAAAAAAGGATACACATGTCTATCACAGCTTGTGCATGTAAACATTAAAAATGTCTTGTGTTTAATGTGCTGAATTATGTTTGTGCCATCTTAAAATCTACCCATGAGTCTTTGCATGTAACAATAATGCATGGTATTTGAGTTTAGAGAGACCCCAGTGTGATATGGCGTACAAAAAACAACAACAATAACATCACAGACTGTTAACATTGAAACATGTTGTGTTGTACTCGGAGGGGGGTAAGAAAGCGTATTCTCTTGCTCAAACCAAATGCAGTTCAGCGATCACAGCGCTCAGCGTCCTCGGTGCAACGATGCCCTCGGCGTTCAGCTTCTGGAACACAGCCATGCTCGTCAATGTCACTTATTCAGACTCAATAACAGGCGGGACTTCTGATACTATCTCAGTCAACAACAATGGCGGAGGTCAGTATGGTGGAGAAACTAACCACAGTTGTCTCTTTTGGGGTATTATTTCTAGATATAGAGCTGCTGCTTATATTACAACATGGATTCGAGCAATTGTTTTTACATTTCCTCTTGAACCGTCATCTTTATACCCCTAATCTATGGAACTCTCTGCCTCTGGACATCAAAGTGTCTCTGGGTGTTTTTAAAAGTAAACTTAAGACTTACATTTTTAATCAGGATTTTAACTTGGAGTAATCTATCTTTAGCCCTAGACTGCATTATTAGAATCATTGTTTTAACAACATTTATTTATCTTGTTTATTTATTAATCTATGTATTTCTTGTATTTATCTGATCTTTTTAACTTAAACTGATTTTTAATTTTGTTTCTAATCTTACTTAAAAAAAATAATAATAATAATAATTGTCCTGAATTTATTTTAAAGTATTTTATTTATGATTATGTCTTTTATTTTCTTACCCATCTCTTTTGTTTTCTCTTTTGTCTCTGTTCTTTTGTGATGCACTTTGAGCTGCATGTTTGTATTTATGAAAGGTGCTGTATAAATAAAGTGGAGTTGAATGAAAGCAAATATCAAGCATACAGAGCATTTGAAAATAGACTTTATTGTCCCTACTAAGGGAAGTGCAAGTGCTACAGGACAACTTTGAAACCTAGAAGCTTTCAGAAATTGAGGTCCTGAGCACTGTCAGCACAAAAACTAGGGGACCCTTAATCACAACTCTCTGTGTGCTGGTGCCCCACAGCATACAGGGGGTGCCTATTCTTATTTTTTTCACCCTTGTCCCTCAAACAGCCCAAGTACGCCACTGGAAATAAGGGTTGGGAAATAGTCTGACTAAATAAGCATCAATCACATTTCTTAAATGACATTGGTTGAATTGATGTCCTCTGGTAGGCTTGGATCACATTTTAAAAACAGTGACTGCATCTGAAATCCCTTCCATGTGTTTTATTTGGTGTCTCCTCTACATACTGCCCTCCCTGATGTTCACAATAGACAAGTCTCAATAATATAGAGCTCATGGCATTTAGGCCTCTGTCTACTCACAACACTGTAGATGCAAAACGATGATGAATAATTTTCTAAAAGGATTAATCCTCTGAGTGTAGATATTAGAGGCAGTGATGAACCAGTGATAACAGAGGTGTCTGACATGGCTAGAGGCATCACACTTTTGTCATATTCTCATTAAAACTATGTTACAATCCTGATCTGTGCAGGGAAATATTTGTTCCTTTGAACTAAATGCCACCCATTTTAAGGATGCACAAAGAGCACAAGGAGGATAATGCAAGTAGAAATCTTCCTGCAGAAATGACCCAAACTGTTTTCAACTGAGGGCTATAGAAGAAGATGAAGGAGAAGAAGAAAGCAGGAGAAGAGGAAGAATGAGAGAAATAAAAATGAGACAAAGATGAAAAATGACAAGGTGCTGGTTTGGATCAGCAGCTCATGTACAGAGGCTATAGTCATCTGACCATTGGCCCTTTGCTGCATGTCATACCCCAATCTAAGTTTTAAGTGTTCTACTTTATCCACAGACCTGTCATCTGAACAAATAAAAAGGAGGAATGAGAAGGATACGTAAAGAAGAAAACAAGGGATAAGAAGAAGAAGCAAGCGACATGTATGGAGAGGGATTCAGCACCTTTGATTGTGCTTAGAGCACAAATAAACATGATCTGATCTAGATTGAAACTGACTGACCAAGACCTGTCCCCACAGACTGACATACTGCCACCTCCTTCGGGCTGGGCGATAATTCGATAACGATAATTATCGCGATATAATTTTTCTTAATATAAATATAAAACATTCTCGATAAAAATTTGATATAAATTAACATGTAATTACACCCTGGCCCCTTAAATTGGAGGGGGCGCCAATGAGCCTTAAATTCTAGTTGCTGCCAACATTTGACAGAGGAAGACGAAATTGAACAGCCAATCATGTCGCGGGGTGAGAGGGGTGCAGAGTTTAAAGATGTTCGAAGCAGAATGTAAACACAGCTGGGACGAGGGACAGCGAGTGGTTAGTCTGACACTGTGCTGACTCTGCTTTAACTATTAACTTAGTACACTTCATTAAAACTACTTACAGGATGTGGGTAAAGGAAGAGCACAGAGACAACTTCTGCTGTGCATTTCTAACACGTTCAATGTCCACCGTGGCCGTAACACAACTGAGCATCGAAGGAGCGTGATGCATTCACTGTACTGTGGGAAACAACATTACTCTGTCTGTAACCCTTAGTAATCTTAAAGGGGAGAGCACAACTCAAACAATACTCCACTAAACTCATACACAGCACACAATTTGACATATATTTGTTGTAAATGTAAATCAAATTATGGAAATAACCTCAATCTGAGAAAAATAAGAATCTATAAACTAAAACTTCACAAAAATTAGCTTTACCTATTACCTATTAGCACCATCAAAAATTATGGATTCAAGAAGTTCATCAGAAAACTAAATCCAGATACAAACTAACAAACTGTCTGGTTTCTTCAACTTTCACTCAGGACCAAAAATTGTCAATTAAATTTAAATGAAATAATGATTTGATATTTATCGTGATAATTATCGATAACGACTGATATGAAATATTTTATCGTGATAACATAATTTTCCATATCGCCCAGCCCTACACCTCCTTCCTACTCTAGTCAGTAAAGTTTGAAAGTATGATACTTAAATTGTTCTACAGAGCTCCAACCATTGTACATTTACAGATCTCTGCCTTTCAGAAATAGATGGATTGGAGCAGAGGAGTGTTACACATTCACTTGAATAATACAGAGCTGTCTCTGACTAATGTGTTTGTGTGTGTGTGTGCTCCACTCCCTCCTCTGTCCCCTGGCCCTGGGTTTTATCAAAGGGAGCACTAATGACCTTCCGCCTGGTCCCAGCTCTGCTCATCGCTCCTTTTTAACACCAGCGCTGATGCTTCTTCTGGAGAAACCAGAGGCCCACAGGCGCACACACACACACAAAGCTGACACGCACGCACGCATACAAAACTTGGCCTCAGATGTCTGTTGCACTTCATGGCAGAATAATTTTGCTTCTGCAATCGCACAACATATGAGCTCATTCACACAAGGCCTGCACGACATGCAGGGCAGTATATATTATAGATGAGAACTAGATGAGATGCAATAAATAAAATAATATTAAAGCAGGCACACAAGTTAAAACTCAGTTTCTCTGTCTGTGTGCAATTCATCATGTTTAGAGGTTTTTGCAGCATGTCCCTGAACTGCTGAGCTGAGTCAGAAGGCATTGTTTACATTGTTTACATGAAGAAATAAGTCCTTGTCAGCATGACAAATTCAGACATGTGCCATGTGTTTGCAATGATATTGAGATATGGATGAAACTGCAACTCACTGTGCAGCCCCGATGTCACACACTTGTTGTGTATGCAAAATCTCAACACGCCCACTCATATCATGTAGCCGACAAACAAGAAGCAGGGCGGCTGATTATTTTGCAGTTGTTTATTCTTGTCTGCTTGTTTATAAATTACTTGATTAATTACAGCAAAGCTCCTTTGGCTTGCATCTCCAAATGATTTACTGTACACAGCACACGGGCTAAATGAAGGTCCGTGTTCATGAATCTGTCTTCACTGACGCTCTGAGAGCCTCTTCATCACGTCAGCTTCATTACTGAAGTGCTTCTGTAATTACACTCCCTGTGTCGGCGCCACCTCGCAATCCATTCAGTAACGCAGAGACACAAGCAGCTCCCACACCAGGCTGTGTTTTGAGTTTTTACTCCTTCGACTTCTTTTTTTTTTTTTTTTTATCAGGCTGAGCGGAAGAATGGTCGACATTGATCTGATGTGACAGCCGACAGGTCGCTTTCTCCCCTTCTCAGTTGAGGTTCCCTGTAGGATGGTGACAGAAGGCCGGACACAAAAGGCTTTTCTATCAGCTCTAAACTACTGAAAACACGCATCAGGCATGCAGTCGACTCTCCCACTGCAAACATCATCAGCGCCCAGAGGAGAGACACTTTGAGCAACATTTTGAGGTCTGCCACTTCTGTTTACCAGTAAAACCTCTCAGTCCCACTTCAGGGAGCACAAGAAGATGGTCCTGTGCACTCTGCCGTTCAGGCTACTGTGTGTGTCAACATTTTTTTGTAGCTTTCAATTCACCTGTCTGTGTAAAATATAGTTGTAACAGACTTTTTTCAGCAGCCAAGAAATATAACTACCTGTGTTTTCTAGGAAGCAGGCTGGTCATCTGAATTGAAACCGTGGAAAAATCTAATACTGCTTTATTTTAAGTTTAACTATCCATAACAAGACCAAAATCAAAATGTTGAAGTCACTTTTACCAGTACTTTAATGACTTCTCTGCCCTGCTCTAATACATCTTTGAGAAGAGTGAAAAGGCTAAAAAAGTAACCCAATCACTTCCTGCCATGAATTTATCAAACCTTACAAACACCATAACTTTGACTTTGCATGCATCTGCATTGATCTCTGCCCATGCATTTCTATAATACAGACTTAAACACACGAGCAGGCTGGATGTTAAAAGTTAAGGACAGCAGCCTGGGGTTTCTTGAACGCAGCACAGTGTCTGTGTCTCTTCATTTTAGTGTAACATGAACCACCTGCTATTGTTCAGGAAACATATTAATAATAATATATTATTAAACCCAATATCCTGATCTACTAGTAAACATTAGTTAGACAGACTTGAACATCGCTGCTATGAAGGGAGCTCCAAATTTGGTACTCTAGTTGGTATTCACAGCAGCAGGATCAACAACTCTAAGACGATGAAGGGCAACATATCATATTGTATCAATTAGTATTGTTTATATCATATCTTATTACATGGCATCACATTGCATTGTGTTATCATATGATGTTGTATCATGTCGTATAGTATCCTATCAAACAGTGATATGCTGTACTGTAATGTATCGTGTTGTCTTAATTCATAGGTGTGGTATGGTCATCAAGTTGTATCATATCCTATAGTATCCTATCAAACTGTACAGTATTTTAATGTTTTGTGTTGTGTTATATTATATGGTATAAAGTCATATCGTATAATATTGTATTGTATGGTATTGTATAGTAATGCATTGCAACCAATCATATCGTATTGTGTTGTATCATATCGAATCCTACCATATCGTATTGTATCGTGCTGCATCATGTTGTAACGTATCAAATCGTATTGTATTGTATCGTGCTGCTTAATGCCATAACGTATTTTAATGGATTGTATTGTGTCATTACATATCCAATGGTATCATAATGTAATGTGTCGTGTCGTATTGTATTGTGCTGTGTAATGTTGTAACACATCACATTGTATTGTATCGTATTTTATCATGCTACGTTATGTTGTAACGTATCGCAAGGTCATTACGTATCCTATGGTATCATGACATAACATATCGTATTGTATCGTGCTGCGTAATGTTGTAACATATTGCGTCATGTTGTAACCAAGGGAGAGGTTCTGGTGGCTGGTGGTGAGGCTTTCAGCAGTGTGACTTCCCCCTGGTGGCTGGCTGCAGTATAGGTCAAAAAATCTGTCTCAGTGAAACTTTATAAAATAAATACACGTCGTACGATTGTTTCCCACATCCGTATGCTGTGGTGATATGTAGTTAGTATCTGAGTGTTTTGTGTTCAAGGCCTCTTTTTCCTGAAAAGTTTCTTTTTCGTTAGTTATTAGAGTTTAAAAAACAGGGTTTTACATTTTTGTTATAACCTATCGCAACAAATCGTATCATGTCATTACGTATCCTATGGTATCGTGATGTAATGTATCGTATTGTATCATGCTGCGTAATGTTATTGCATCGTATTGTATCCTATCGTGTTGTGTCATGTTGTGTTGTGTAGTGTCGTGTAGTGTCGTGTCTTGTCGTGTCTTGTCGTGTCGTTCAGGTACGATACAACAGTTGCTTGGCTGTGTTCCAACCAAGCGTGCCGGACATGGCCCTGGTGGGGAAGCTTTCAGCAGTGTGACTGCCCCCTGGTGGCTGGCTACAGTATAGGTCAAAAATCTGTCAAACTTTAAAAAATAAATGCACGTCGTACGAATGTTTCTCACATCAGTATGCTGTGGTGATATGTAGTTATTATTTGAGTGTTTGTGTCCCAGTCCTCTTTTTTCTGAAAAGTTTCTTTTTCGTTAGTTATTAGAGGTTGAAAAACGGGGTTTTACTTCCAGGTTTTCTTTGATTCACAGCCGCCGTAGAGGGAACCTTCAAAGGACACACAGCGTCTTGTGACGCTACGCTGTAGGGCGGAGACAATGGTTGCACAATGGTGGCGCCCAGGAGCGGGATTTTTTGGCTTCAGAACTGTACAACGGGAAGAGGCGGTGCAACGCTGTCCATTTTTATTTACAGTCTATGGTTCCACCTCACTCATTAATGGAATAGATCAAAGCACAAATTGTATTTCTACTTCAGTCTTTTAGAAAAAAGGATTTATAAGTATCTCTTAAAAACATGGGTCAATCATTTATAATAGCATTGTTGTATTTCTATATTGTTGCAATTTTTTAATTTAGGAATAGAGTGGCTTTTTTAGTGCCTTTCATATAGTAGCGTACTCCAGAATGGCAATAACCGTCCTTAAATCCTTGTGTGTGTCAGTCTGACACAAAATAAACTTCAGTAGAAATCATGATAATAAAGAAGAAACATAACTTTTAAGCCTGCTGACATGTTTTTATTTGATTTTTGACAAGAATGGAGCTCTGTAGCTGAGAGGAGAAAGATGCTTTAGAATTTAGTAACATCCAAAACATAATTAATACTGATTAATTCAGTGTTTTGGTCTTATTATAGCACTTTTTGACAATAAAGTAAACATAAAACTATCATCTGTCTTATTCTTAAACATGAATCACAGTAAAGTGTTCAATACAAAATATTTCCCCTGACTCCTCTTTGTGTTTCTGGGCTTGACAACTATTCTGAGTTAGTTTGTCTCGTCCTTTTTTTACTTCATCGCATGAGACACATTCTTAAGTCTGATGAGACAGGTGACAGAAACAGTGAATTTCTAATGTTGCACTGAAACGACTAACTGTGGGAGTGGATGCTGATGTGTTAGAGCAGCCGGCAGAGAGCTTCATGAGCTGCACACAGTCCTCACTCACAGTGTCACTCACTCTGATTAAAATGTGGGCTTTTAATGCTCGAACAAAGCCACATCTCTTTTACAGCTGCCATCACCTCCTCTTTATTCACATTACAGAGGTGTTGGCGACAAAGCAGACAGAAATCTTGATCTGCCGACGATGAGAAAAGCGTGGCAGGCAGCAGTGTAATGCAAAACATGTCTGCAGTTTGAAGCTGGATTTCATCTCAACTTCAGAGGGCTGCTGATGCTTTCCTCGATTCTGTCCTCTGGTTCTGACACCAAAGCAGAGTGCATGCATAATGCCGTCCAGCACAGGCTCGGTTATTTCCGTGCAACCGGTTGCTTCTGTGAGGAAAGTTTATTTGAAGTCGTATCAGGTTCCTCTGCTCCAAATAACAACCAAATTTAAAAAACTCAGCGGGTGACATTTTGAGAATCTTCAGATGTTGTCTGGCCGAGAAAAACAGGAGTTTTTCTTTAGACCACAGATAAATAACTCTTATTGGCAGCATATGAGCACATATCTGCAAACTAACCTTTCCTGCCTTCTTCACTATCTCATACAAACATGCACAGCAATTTTCTCCTCATCTCTTCCCTCTGTCATGAATGCCAGAAAAGCTGTGCTCCAATCAAAAACAAATCTATAAAGGCAGCTGTGTCTATCAGCGCAGTCCACACAGGAAAAGAAGACTCTTATGGTTGTGACACTATCAATACTGGCACATCTGCCTTTGTTAAATCTGTCCATGTCTGCTTCAAGGAAATATTAGTGAATCATGTCTATTGTGATCTCTTGGATTTGCCATTCAATCTTTTATTGTGAAGTCCTTTGTGACGTCTGTTCTTAAATGGTGATATGTAAACAAACGACTCACTCGACATATTCTTAATAATGCAAGAGAAAAGTAACAATCTGAGCTATACCTAAAGGCTGAGATGAAATCTTCAAAAGTCTAGTGTGGTCCAACCATCAATCCCAAAACCAAAAGATGCTTCATGTTACAGAGGACAAAGAAAACCAAACAATAGTCAAAACTGAGGAGATGCAAACTCACTTGCATCTAATCAAGTATCCAGACACCAAGTGTTATGCGACTAAATAGAATATTTTAGAGATAAATTACCACAAAGAGTGATGAAATACTAATTTAAAAGTCAAACCTTAAGTTTTAAAATATGGCGTGAGTGCTTATTCTTCAGATCAAACCTCATTCTCCTTGTTTCTTCAGTAAGGAAGTACTTTCCTGAAATACTGAGGCTGGGCTGCATGTGTGGATGAAAATGAACCCAGTTTTTCACACAAACCCTATCCACATTCAGTAAGAATTCACAGTGAGCTGATGTGTGAACACAGCAGGTAAAAGCCTGAAAGATTCACAGCGAGCCAGCAGGCAGCCTGGATGACATTTATCATGTAGGCCGTATGATCTTGGCACACACAGTGAAGCTGTATCATACTTCTTTCTGCTTGTGAGCAGCAAACCTTCTTTTCTAGTCTTTTGTTAATACTGCATGTCGAACAAATGAAATCAATATAAAGGCAACAACTGTCGTCGTAGTGTCAGACTCTGCTTTTTCCCCCCATCTTAAAGGTTGTGTTAACCTTTCACAGTGACGAACACAGCATCTTTTTTACATCATATCCTGCCTCCTGTGACCCCACCCCCATCCAACCATCCAACAGGGAAAACTCAGGTGGCAACCTCCAGTCTTAAAATATGAATACCATGCAGAAGTGCTAAAAACTGCAGTTTATAGAGCGTCCTCTTGAGGCTCGCTGCAGAAACACCGAAAACCACACACACACCCATTAAAAAAGCCGATCCTTGCAACAGTAATAATCATGTTTACAGCCTGTTTCAAAAAACGGTAGAGGTCTTGAATAGCTAATTTCTCTGTCGGCACACACTGTGCAGGGGATGACATTATATATAACTTGTTATTTTTGAAGATTTCATACTCACAAGTTATGCCCAAATACGGGCACGGCTGACTTGATTGACAGGTGGGCACTCAGTAGATGTAAGTGGAAGGCTAAAGGCCCGCCTCTTTACCTCACACTAGCTCAGACAAAGATAGGTTCAACATTTCAATATAGCATCCGCTGTTGATTGGCTTCAAAACAACGCTTCAGAAACAGATGGGCGACATCACAGATACTATGTCCATTTATTATACAGTCTATGGGAAAACTTCACACTTTGAGGGATTTTTGGAACCTGTCATTTTCTTAACCCTCCTGTTATGTTGGAGGTCAAATTGACCCTTTTTAAAGTCTATTTTGGGCAATACATACATTCCAAACCAGCTAAATGCAGCTTCAAAATCTGGGCAGCATGTGACCGAAAAGGTGTAGTGTTAATTTATCAACATCACTTCATAAAAAAATCAAAATTTAAAATAAAATAAACAAAAATCTGTGTCATGTAAAACTGTTGTATTTATATTTAGGGCTTTCCAATGTGCTTTAAAAAATGTTTTAACATGAATTTAAATGAAAAAAGAGTGAGTTATCCTCATTGAACCATGATCTGTGAGAATTAAAGAACACCAATGGACTAAATCTTGATTTAAGTGGTTAGTAATGGAGTTAAAAATTAGATTAAAAAAAAAATCTGTATTGGGATTTTTTGGGGCTCTGACAGTTTTGGATAATTGAATATGCCCTGGGCAAATTGACCCAGGAACATTATTGCTGTTCCAGAGAAACAAACATAACAGAAGGGTTAAACAATTCATAGCATATTTGTACAAAGTCAGTGCATTAAACATTTTACACTGATTAGTATATCATTCAGTAATTTATATGCCAGTTTTTGTTCATGTAACTTGGTTGGGTGAGCTGATCTCCAGAAGAACTGGGCCTCTTGGACTTACTTTAGCTCTGTACTGCTAGACTGATAATAATCAAAGAATAATAAAGTCTTAACTTATTTTAATGAATCATATTTGAATGGTGATTCAGTTCACTGATCTGATTTTGCAAAATCCACCACAAACTCTCAATGCTTTCAAAACTTAGCCATCCAAACTTTTTTGTTTCATCTCAACCAACAAAACACTGGCGGTGATATGTCAGCAGTCTGGTGTGTGTGGGTGTTTTAGACTTTTCTGAGCTTTGTTATTCCTACAAAAAATTTTTTTAATGGTTGGAGTTTAAAAAAAAACAACAACTTGTGCCCACACCCACAAACACACACATTCATATCAAAACACTGCTGCTTCTGCTGCTGGCTGAAAGATATCTGAGGTTTGTTTCTGCCGAGGGCATGATAAGAAGCTTTGTCTCGATGCTAGGTAACCAGAACAAAAAGTCAATTTTTTATTAGAAGCTGCTGCTCCTGGTTTGTTCTGTTTCTCTCCTGGTGGCACTGATCATTATAAAGATCTTTTTCTTTTGACTGTATTTTTAAGAGCTCAGTTAGGGGGAGCAAAGAATATTTGAAGAGAGAGATTCTGCAAAGGTACCTGGGTACCTGGGTGCATTCAGCACTGATTGAAAGGAGTCTTACAAGTCTCGGCTTCACTCACCCTCCCCAATATTTCCACCCTTTCAGCCTCACCTGACGGGACTGACAGGAGGAGACAGGAGGAGACCTTTTCTTGCACATTGATTTCGTTCTTCATTTCACAAGCTGCTGGTGCCAGCTGACTGTGAAGCAGAAGAGTCCAAGGGTCACAGCACCTTCACTCAACTGTGCTTCAACAAGTCTAAATCTCAGCACCATCAACATTGATGAAAAAAAAAAAAAACAAAAAAAAAAACATTGATGCTTTTGAGCAAGCTTTCAAACTGCTTTGAATTTTCAGCTACAGATGTTGTCTGTATTGCTCAGCATTAGGGTGTAATTCAGATCAACATCCAAGCATGACTACAAACTCTATTGTCCTGATCAACAGAGGTTTAATGAAAAAAATGAATCAACAGCATTTAATTCAATCAATGCCAGTAAGTTATTTGCTTATTCACACGAATAAAATAATTTAAAGTATTTTCTGCTCCATTTTTTTCCACAAATCTGAAATTTCTTGCTAGAAACACATGTCCCAACTACTCATCCATCAAAGGCAGGCAGGGTGACAGAGATGTCTCAAACAGTCTGCTAACTCACAGCATGCAGTCCCACGTCAGACTCTCACTCTCGCTGTCGGAAAACGAAAAGTACCCTGCATAATTCATGCAGCATTGCATCGCCTGAGAGCGAGTAGGCGAACATGCTAAAGCAGATCGGATAAATTAGACATGAGGACTTCTCAGAAAACAAACGCAGCAATAAAAATGGAAGTACCCTCCAAAGCCCCAAGATGGAAAAACATACAAGTGGCTGCTCCTCAGTTGAGCCCCCGCTGCAAGGGAGTGGTTCTAAATGAGTCCATGTTACAGCGATATTGTTAGCAATGTTCATCAGCTTAAATGTTCCCCTCAAGTTCATGAGCCACCCACCTACTTCTCACCCCTCCCTTTGACCCACTAAACCAGGCTTATGAAAATCATTTCACAGTTAGCTGACTGCTGCTACTGTATAATACAGCAGGCACAGTTGCTGTTATTCCTCTCAATTAAATGATGCAATTACTGAGTATATACCCTCTCTGCCTCCAGGATCTGCCTGATATCCTGAAGGCAGAGCCTAATTGCTAAGAATTGCACAACATTTTATCTGTGTTGTGTTTGAGTGTGTCTATAATAATGCCCCAAGAACAGCAAATGAAGATTTCCTGCTGTAAAATATTATGAATGTCTGTGGATATGATGCTGATTGTCTGTTGTTAACATAACTGGCTATTACTGCTGTTATGGAAAGGTGCCACAATGTGAATTTATCCATGGATTACAAAACCATGCCGGGGGTATCCAGATTGAAGAGTTGATCCAACTCTTGTTCAAATATAAAGGAAAAAACATGGAAGCATGAGGAAATCATGGTGGAGGGGCTATCGCTCAGCTTATTGTCAGAGGAAATCACTAGGAACCCTTGTATTCACACCTTCAGAAATACAAAATGTTGGCCTACTAGATCTCATCAGGTAGGGGAGAACAGGGTTGGTTGTCACACTTTTTACTGTTTTGATGATTGCTCATCATCAAAACATCTTTCAATAGTCATTCATACATTAAATTGAAGCTTAAGGTGTTGGCTTGAAATGTGTATCCATCTCATTTTCCAACTCATTGTAACAAAGAGGCAATTAACGATCAAAGACACTCTGACACATTGTGACAACCACCTCCATCACGGCGATGGTTGTCACACACTATGGGGTTGGTTGTCACAATGGTATTCAATCTTTTAAAAAAGGCAAGAAGGCAGAACTAAATTTGAAAGTTTAATTGCACTGACAAGTGATAGGCCTACATAACTTAATGCATTTTAACATAAAATGAGCAAGGAGCATGAACAGGAAACACATCTTTAGGCCAGCCTATATAACAACATAAAGGACAAAACAAATAGGCCGAACAATAATGGCCGACTCAACTAGGCTACATGCAGTCACTGTCTGAGTTACAGTGATGGTAAATGTAGGGTCTGCACACTCCAACTAATTTCCCCATGAATGATTTTGCCAACATAGGGGTTGGTTGTTACATGTGACAACCAACCCCAAAGAGAATGTGACAACCAACCCCAACTGGGATTTTTTGCTGGCATCAAGGCTAACAACCATCTAACAACTATTTAGCTAGCTAATACAAATCTAAACTATAGCTTTCCCCTCACACTTTGTAAGGGTAACACTTGTTTTGTTGTAAACCCATCGTTTAAAAGCCTAGAAGAAAAATACTGAGGAGCTGAATATTTACAATTTGACATGGAAAACACAAAAAGTCATCTTGCCTCAAGTTCAGCTGTCTTACTCCAGAGAAGACTATGTAGGTGAGCTCTGATCCTAATTCTGGAAATGTCCATACCCCAATTTCAGAGAGACAGCGCCCTCTGGTGGCGAGATATAACGAGTGTGCCAACCAACCCGTGTGACAACCAACCCCGTTCTCCCCTACCCCTGTGTCACACACACAGGAAAAATAAGAGAAAATTCCCAGACACATGGCAGCACTCTTACATCTGTTTACACATTGATGGATGTCATACAAGATCAGTCCTTGCTGTAGCAGCAGAACAGACAGACCCAGTGACCCATCAATAATTCAGCCTACAATTTGCCCGGTGCCACGGCCTATCCGCCATCATTACTGTGGAAGAAGAACAGGAAGAAGTCAGGGCTGGTGGGATGCAGAGAGAGAGAGGGGGGAGCAGTGCATGGAGAGGATGTCAGGTCCACTTCTCATTAGGGGCCATGACAGAGTCTCACAGGCCTGCTGTAGGAGGACAGCGGGCACCTGCCGGCCCACTCAGCCAGACAGAAGAGCTAACAGGTAGCGTCCTGTGTGGGTTAAGGCAGCCAACACTACCAGAAAAACTGCAGGGACTCCGAGAGATCTTGTTAGAGTTGAAGAGAGAAAAAGTGTCTGGGTCTGTCAGTTACAAGCAAATGGCAGAGACAGTGCAAGACTGTGTGGGTGATGGATTAAAGTTTTACGTTTTTTTATATCCTGTCAGCCACTTGCAATCAGCAGCAAAATATAAAATTTTAAAGCCATGCTAGATTCTCCCAGAGCGATACTATTCATTACACTCCAGACAGAAGTACAGAGGACCTGTACTGGAAGTTCCTTAAAGGAACCCTAACCCAAACCCCTAACCCTTAAAAACAATATCTGGGATTTAAGTGACAACGGTTTATCCTCAGGGAACCATGAGCGGCTCTTAGGATTTTTTTTCTTTTTAACCAGTCCATCAATTTAATGTCGACACATTTTTTTTATAACTAAGAACTGGACCTGCTGGAGAAACTAGAAAAAAAGTCCCTAGAATTTCCATGAATGTGTGGGGGATCAAAGTTATTACAGCTCTACTTCTTGGTACCACCACTATCATTTTCACAGCTTTAGCACCATTTCATCTGGTCCACTTCAAAGAGTGTCTGAAAAACTTCCTGACCTTCCTGAGGCAACATAATATACAATCTCATGAGATGTTTTAGACTGTAACTATATGATCATTCAACCATCTAGCTGTAGATCCATCCTGTATCTATATCTGCAATGCTTATCCCATTTTGGGCCACGGTTGGGGCTGGAGCCTATCCCAGCTGTCAATGGGTGAGAGGCAGGTTTCACCCTTGACAGGTCTTCAGCCTATCACAGGGCCAGCGTTAAGACAGTTTAGAGAGGTCAGTTAACCTAACAAGCATGTCTCTGGACTGTGGGAGGAAGCTGGCACCCCCTCGGGGAGAACACACAAGCTCCACACAGAAAGGCCTCAGCTGAACCAGGAACCTTCTTGCTGTGAGGCAACATCATTAACCACTGCACCATTGTGCAGCCTGTTACCCAACCAACAGACCAAAAATGCATCTCTAGAGCAATGCTCATGTCAGGACTTAAAATTAAGATGCCATTTCTTGGCACTTTGAGAACAACAATGCCAACAAACACAATCCTTCTTGAGCTGCTTGTAGTGACGGAAACATCTGAGTTGACAAAGAATCCCTGCCATTTCTTTTTGCAATATGTTGCCAGAGTTAAAGCACAAAGGGTACACAATTTCATTGGATTATCTTTTTTTTCTTGCTTCTGTATCAAAAAGGTCCACAACTCCCTCTCCAAGAAATCTCTGAGTGCTCAACAACAAACATACTGCAAATATCTGTTGTCTCTTCCTCAAACCAGATAAACCTAATCTTCGTGAAAAGAGCAAAAGGATTGCACGAGAGTGGTTATGAGATTTGAAGAACACAATGCGAGGAGAGGGTGAGGATGAAGTGTAGGAGATAAAGCAGTCACAGCCTCAGTGGATAGACACACATACACACTGAGGGTGGGGGCGGCTTGTGTCTGATTCTTTCACTGGGATGAGAGGAGGCGAGGCAAGATGAGGAAGATCAGATTTGGGTTATCTGTGTGGCCTAGCATGTATCTGCGGTTCAGTTGGTGATATGAGCTAGTTTTTGGCAGAGTGATAAAGACAGAGAAGGAAGAGAGAGAGAGGGAGAATGGGATAAGACTGCTGTGATGGCATGCATGTAGATGGAAGGGTGTGAAGCAAACAGATGCTTGTTTGAAAATGTGCTTATGTCTTCTTTATGTTTGCCTCCACTGTCGGTAACAGGAAGTAGGTTACTGTAGCCGAATGAGATAAGAGGGTTTCATCCTGCCATAACAATCATTACATTATGCTGCTTATTACACAACAACTCACTGGAGAAAGAAAGAATTAAACGCAACATCTGTACCTTGGAAAGGATTATATTTATTTGGAACTGCTTCAGTGGCAGTGATCAACTCCAGAGACTCCTTTAAATCAGTTCATTTAGCTGTTATTGCTCACATTAAACTGAAGACTTTGGATGAAAGGGAGGATAAAATCACAATGGCACCTGAGTGAGGTTTTCTGTCCTCAACTGTCAAAGTCTGTTCATATTTTCTTTTTCATTCACTACGCTTCAAAAGGTGTCATCTCCTATTGGTTTACTTTCTTTATATGTCTTCAAATTTCTGTGGCATCCAGCTTTTCAACTATTATAACCTTTCCTTCTTGTTCTGCTCTGCTTTGTTCTCGCTTCCTTTTCCTCCCACTGCGAGTAGGCAGACATTTCCTTTGTCAACTTCTCCCTGAGGTTTGATTTAGAGTAGGCCATCTAGAGTCTGACATCAGAGCTGCAACAGCCTGTAATTCATGGAAATGGTCTGCTGTTGAGAAATGTCAGACTCTGGAGCACCAGGATTGACCAATCAGAATCAATTTCTCCACATAGGAATAAAAAGCCACATATCATGTTAATGATTATGGCATCCATTATTGTTGCTTCTTCAGGGCGGTATTGTGGAACAAACCTGTGATCTTCATTGATAAAAACTTGCTGAATATTGAGAAATGATACAAATTCATAACAGAAACAAACACACTGCTAATGAAAACTAGAGATACCAAAGGACAAAACTACTTCATTAACAGCCCATGTGCTCCACATACATAAACAATGCAAATCAATGCACGACTACAGACGTTCTCCTGGCCTCTGGGGGCACTTAGTGGAAGAGTTTATGATATATTATTTAACATTTCATCATTGAAAGCAGCAAGTGAAGAAGACAAGGCATTTATTCATCCTACGACATAACGATAGATGCTGTCATAGTGGAGTATCTTTTACAGCTTTATAACACGTTATAAGAAGTTACATCATTTCTGAGTTTGCAGCACGTTTCCGCTAATGAGAATTGCAGATTGGTTAGCCTTGTCGGTCACTGAAGTTGCGCTGATGGTGAGAAGTACACCTGAGTCCACTTTAATACTACCTGACAGTCATGCCAGCACATTGCAGTCACAGTCTCCGGAATAAAGTTACTGCCCTGAACGACAAAACTCAGTGTAATCTATCCTCCTTAAAAAAAAAAAAAAAAAAAGCCTCCATAATCACGCAGCCTCTGTAGAGACTGTAAAGAAAAGACCATTCAGCTGAACACTGAGAACAGGCTGTGCAGCGCAGATAACCGCCATTCAGACCCACAAAATTTCTCTGCTTTTCCTGGATAGTTGAATGGAATAAGACACTCCAAAAACTCATTTTCACAAGTTCTTCAAAAGGGCTGAGTGTAAAGGCAGCGGCTCTCTTGTTATATTGATAGACGTCACATTAGTGATCCTTACAGTCATGTCTTTTAAAAAGAGAGTAAAAGAAAGCTTTGATGCAAGGTCAAACTTCTTGATTAAAACTGGGATACGACACAGAGCTAATGGCATTACCTCTGTGAAAGCTATTTGAGATGGAAATATATACAATTATACTGTACCTTTGTCAGCACATGTTTTGTCTGTCTCACACAGCTAAATCTGAGCACAGAGTGGGAGTCATAATAAAGGTGTTACTGTGCTGCAGAGCTCATCTGGTAATGCAGAGATGGTAGTTATGCTGTGGTTTATTCTGGCACATGCAAATGAAGCACTGCCAGCTATCTTCAGACAAGCAGAAGAGGAGCGTTAGGAAACGTTGCAGACAAGGCTGAGTTGAAAATTGTAATAGTGAGGTCACACAGGGGTCACATTAAGCTTTAAAGTCAAGCAATTAGACCCTGCATCCAGAGAAAAAACTGAGGCAATTTCAATAAGCACAAATAACGTTAAAAAAGCAGTTCTGACCTCTGGTAAATGTGCAGCAATCTTATTTTTCCTCCATCTGTGCAGTCAAAACATGTTTTTTGACATTTAGCCTGGCCTCCCACGTTACAGAATGCGCCTTTCCATCTGAAGCATGCGGCACAATAATTATGTGAGGGTGCGGTGTTCATCACAGAGGATCACAGAAAATGCAATTTCTACCTATAGAAGCTTGCTGGAAGGTGAATTTTCTAGATGGAGAATCTGGTACATCAGTCCTTTGATGCTGTAAATCTATCTCTTTAAGAAAAACTCCTTACTGCAAATTCACCTTTAACCAACAAGCTGCTTGGTCAACAAGGTGTTTTTCTGAGAGCGGGGGATTTCAGACTTTCATTTTGCAGTAGGGCCTGAGGTCAGGTGCACTTAAGTGCCCTTGATCGAGAATCTCCAGCTACTGCAAGGTTGCTGTTGAGCAACTGACCTTGCAGAGAAATGAAAAACTACCTACAGATAACAGAAGAAGAAAAAAAAAAAAAAAGGAAGTCATAATGGGAATTCTGATTCTTGAGAGGCATTTTAGTTATTCTATGTAAAAAATATACTGATATCCAAGTACCTCCAAGGTGTAAACTCTATAAAAGCAGCACCAATCATCCACATGCCTTCAGGCTTCAGTCAGCCTCTGTTTAGCAGCACTACAAATGCATTCCTTATGACATGCGTGTGATCTAAAAAGCTGGTTGTGGCAGCCTATATCAAATCATCTCCTGAGGATATGAAGCATATTGTTATATGCATACAGATCTTCCACATGCATAATGATGGATCTTCTCTCTTCAACACCAACCTCCATTTGTTGGAGTATCATCATCCTGAAGTCTACCTCTGGGACTTCTTAGATGGCAATGCACTCTACTCTTCTGTGATTGGCCTGGCAAGCTTCCTGTTGCTGCGTGAACGCTGTTGCCATGGTTTTGGCTGGGGCTGAGCTGAAGAGCTCGCTATAGCTCCATCTGTCTCGGGTGTCAGCGGCGTAGAAAAAAAACGCAGTGATTCCACTCATTTTCTCACCAGGGGGTTGCATCCATCCTGCTGCCACTCCTCCGTCTCCGCGCTGGCACACATCAACATGATTCCCCACATGAAGTTCAGATGCAGCTCAACAGTAAAGGGGATTGTTGTCTGAGGTTGGGCGGGCTTCATCAATTTGGGGGGGAAATAATGTTAGGAAATGCGGAGCAGATTTTCTTGAGGCCTGCCAAAAGACCCAGGTGCTGTAATGAGGCGTAAGGAGCGAGGAAACAAATAAATTAAGCAGAGCTATTGTGAACCTGAAGAGAAAGGAGGTCACTCATATTACTAAATTGTTGGCTTATATTTCATAATAAATTCGTTTGCAAAGCTGCAGCATCTTTTCATCCCAGTTTCCTTTTTATCCACATGACAAATCCCAATGATCTGCCCATTTCTGCAATCTTTCTCCATCGTATTCTTTTGCAAAATGTGGAGATGCTTGAATATTCCACAGTTGGACTATCAGAAAATAGCAGGGCCAACACGGTCATGGCCAGGTAACAATACTGCAGTATTGACTGTGTGCCCACTGAGGCGATATCAGAGCACAGCCAAGCTTGAAGGCATCTGGCTCATTGCTTTTCCCACCTGAGATTAGCACCAGTGTAACTGTGGCCACTGGCCCTCAGCCATCCATCCCTGGAAGGAGCCTGCAAGTTCCGTTTTTTTTCCTCAGGGTGTTAATGATTTTGTGCAAACATGCTTGTGTTGCATTGGATTTTTTATGCTATAGACACACACAGACAAATTGACATGCCTTCTAGATCACAAAGCAGAAAAAACAACTGGAAAAAAGTGGCTACAAGCATGACCGATAGCATAAACTCATGAATTATTCTGACGCTTGTCTTGGTAAGAGCTCTGCTGCAGGTTGTGATCACATGATCTGGGATATCTTTGAGGTGAACACTTTAAGACCCTGGGCTGAGAATTCTTACAAGATGTTGAGTAATGGTGTCTGATATTCCCCAGACCCCCTCGGTGCGAGAGGGCCGGGGGGTCATCTGAGGTATCTCTGTCTTGCCACAAATGTCACAGCTCATAGATATTGCATGGGCCTCAGCCTTTTGATGCTAATTAAATGTTGCTGCTCACCAAGCGCCAACATGAAGAGGAAGTGTGGGAGCAGAGGAAGAGGAGTGGGAGGCTGGAGAAAAGGAATGTATAGATAAATGTTTGTATGTTAGTGAAGACACAAAAAGAGCTGAGGTTCAGAGGTGGCAAGAAAAAAATAATATATATACACCATCACCCACGCAGAGACTGGTTTTATAAAAGAAGGAAATGCTGTAAGGATATGTGCATCTCACGCCTACGGACCACGCAGGGCTTTTCAAGGCCAGCTGCAGGTGACATGGTAGTGTAGAGATGAAAATAAATTGTGTAAGATTTTATTTCCATGTCTTAACCTGTGGGGCATTTCTCTTGATATTATACTATGAAACACTGGGAAAAGATTTAAGTCGCTATCTGCTTTTATATAAAATAACTTATGATGCTTCAGTTTGTTTTCAAGGTAGCAGCCCTAATGTCAACCATGTGTTTTGACCATAGCACTGATATCATTAGCAAATCCCATCTATGTGGTACAATGGATGACATAGCCACTAAGTAAGATTTGAAAACTATGGCGTAACTGATAATTGTTGGATAGGAAAGCTGAAGAAAAGCAGCAGATATGTGGAAGAGAAAGTGAGGAATGTCACTGGTAAATGTGACAATGTAGGGAAAGATGGGTAGCACAACCACTGCCACAAAGTGAAGCCAAAACTTGTAGCACTGCCTATGGAGACTGGCTGTAGAGTAGGTCATAAAGCCTGCCTCCACAATTGCAACAGATGGAACATAGCTCAAACCAAAAATTTAAAATACACATCAAATATTCAAAATGAGAGTACTAATTGACCTAGCGGTTTAGGCGTGTGCACCGTAAACAGGGGCTGTGGTCCTCATTGCAGTGGTTGCTGGTTCGACTTCCAGCCAAAAGCCTTTACTGCATGTCTTTCCCCACTCTACTCCTCACATTTCCTGACTCTCTCCAGCTATCCTATCTGATCAATAAAGGCATAAAATCCTAACTTAAAATTCCAAAAATCCCAATCATGCTTTCTCTAATGATAGTAAGTTCTTATCATGCTGATTTATGCCCAAGTGTTTATTCTCTCGAGATCAGTAGACTTTTGTTAGTTATTTGATGCTAAAAAGAGGGAATGTGACATCATGATTGACAGCTCTGTTGACAAATGCAACTGCTGCAGTCTTCTTTACTGGAATAGCAGAGCAGAGGAGGAACTGGGAAAAACATAATAAACACTCACAACAAGAGGTATAAAACTTTCAATAACCATGACTGTCTGCAAGAATCTGTTCTGCTGTGGACTGTTACTAATCTGAAGGGTCTTTGACACGTCGTAAAGTTTAATGTGTGTTTTGGTTAGCTACAGCGACTTCAATCCTGTGGTCCTACCAGCAGGATTGCACAATGAAGATCTGCTCATGCACATTGTGATACTTTGGCCTCAATTTTTTATAATGGAGGTGTGTCATCATATGTTTATACAGTGTCAAACAAGCAACCACTGCGTCCAGACTTTAACTCTTTACATGCAGCATCTGCTTCACTAACTGAGCTGAACTGGCCGTGCTGTAAACACAAAATCTGATATTTGGAAGTTAAATCATCTCATTTATCTGTCAATTTTCTTGTGTTTTTTAACACAATTAACTTATCTCGATGTGTATACATTCTTGTATTTTTGTGTGTGACTAAGTTACAAATTGAGACTGACATTTTTTAAAGTGAAACTTAACTTGCCAGTACTCTGTGGTGGTAACTTTAATCAAGTTTGGCATTTCCTCATTACAATTTCTTGTTATTCAGCGGCTGACTGATGCAAGGATAAAAATATGCCTGAAATAAAGTGAGAGCTCTAATGCAAACACTTCATTAAATGCTGTGTCTACAGCTATATCTATCTAACCAGGAGGTCCTGGTATTAATGAAACTGCACCATGCTTTGTGAATCTGATGTAAAGATTGAGGATGTACTGTTCTGTTCTTGTGCTGTGTCCTTTGAGTGTGTAAACATAGCCTTGCTTGTGAGTCCAAAAAGTTTTAGTTGTTAGTCAGCACAGTTGTATGCATCAAGCTCAAGGTTTTCAAAGACAGAAAAAGAGGATAAAAGAGCAGAGAAAAGAGAGATTGGTGGCTTTACACAACAAATACAAGGCTGAAAAACTGCTCACAAAGACAGATTTGAGTGTGATGCATTAAATCAATATCCTCTTTGGGGACACAACATATTTTTTCAGCCTGGTCCGAAAAAATAAACAACAATGCCTTTTTTTCTGGAGGTGAGCTGCCTGATAAGAAAAGGAAAACTCTGAAAATCCACAAACTGTGTGAATTGAAGTGACGGTCTCATGCAGAGAGGCCGTGGACTCAGAGCTAACAGGCTAACACCACCTACCAGCATGCAACCATTCACAGGCAGCCTGCTGTGTGTGAGGAACATTACTCCTCCCTTACAGTACTCAGCTATGAGCATAAAGCGTGGCTGACCCTGAGTGGGAGTCAGAACACCACCAGGCCTCCATCAGCTCGCCACTCGGCTGAGAGACAGTTGTTGATCGCGTCGGGAGGTCCTGAATCGATTAGCGAGACGAACACTGGGCTGCAGTGAAATCTTCGTGACTTTGTTCCTCCTGAAAGTGTGTGTTTGTGTTTTGCTGTGCGTGCTCAGGCTGGATTTGTCACATCTGAGTGCCGCTGCTGTTCTTTAAATCAGAGGCTGGCCTCAGGAGTCAGATGTTTAAGTGTTAGTCATTGATGCATATAGAACAATCAGCTTAACACAGCACTACATCACCATTTATTTGCCTTTCCGTGATAACAGAGCAAACTCTAGCACAAAGGTGTGTCAATATGTGTTGGCAGAGCTCTGTGAAATGAACTGCCTGCTGACCTGAGACCTGATGAAACCTTCAAACATTGCTTTCCTTATGTACCTTCAGCAGGTACAGTTTTTGCCTATGGACAAGTGTAGTTCCTATCATGTGTGCAAGCTGCAGTGCAGTGCTATGCCTGTGGTTGTATCTTTGCAACATGTCAGAGACTATAAGCCATGGTGTCAAGAATGTAGAACAGGGGCTGGAAGTCTGCCATGGTTGCAGTTGCTGAGAGAAAGACAGTTTTTTCAACTATTTTCTCCTTATTCTGCAAAGTATTTGAGCTTTTGCCCTTATGCAATGGCAACAAACTTCACTGAGTACATCTTTAAGCAGCAGCAGAAAAACAAGACATATGAATACAGCTCAGAGCTGATCAATGGATGCGTTCACACTGACAATATTTCTTCAAATTGACAGAAATTCTGCTGATTGATGCTACGGTTCAAGTGCCTACAAGCACCAACAAACAAACATCTTTTTGACATGCATAAAGACATGTTACTCCACCTTGCACTTCTCTTCTCCTTCGGTCTGAGTAAACATGGCCAATACCTGAACAACGGTGGAGATTTTGTTCTTAGAAGAAACAAGCAAAGAACTAAGTTCTGAGTGGGTCCTTGTGGTGGAATGAACCATAATGCTCCTCCTCCCTCATGCTGCAGTCCACACACTAAACCAATTTGAGTGTGTTTGTTGTGAGAGTGTTTTCAATACAGACTAACTCCAGCTGGTTGGGACAAATGTGGACAGGAAAATCCAAAAACTGTCAGAGCCTGAATTTCTGCAATTCTCTGGGAAATAAATGCATGTGTGAACAGGGCTAATATTTGTGTAGTTTGGGTTTTGTTTTACACTAAAGCATATAGAGTATACCTCTACATGAAATGTGCTGCATAAGTAAGAGTGAATTCAGCTGTAAGGGTCATAACGACTCTGTATTCACTCAGGGATAGAGGTGCTTCTGTCTTTGAGTGATCTGTACCCGTCTGTGCAGTGTGTGAAAGTCACCTTGGAACTGCTGTTTCACTTAACCAAGCTAAAGTCAGCGGTAATCAAGGGAGCACTTCATGCAGACTGGCATTTGTTAGCATCCCGACCCGGTCAGGATACCGCAGCATTACTGGGACAAGCCACCGGCTCTGTCTGTCTGAATAAGCCTGCTGTCCCAAAACCGACTGAGCAGACAGGCTGCTGGTCAGCTTGTATTAATTTCAGGGTGCTGCAGGGACTCACCGTGTCCATACTAGTGACAATAGCAGAGCCCAGGTGTCTCCTGGGAAGGCCTGCTGTCACTCCTGCCACAGAAATGTCCACACAGGAGGCTGAACATTTCTTTCTCTTTTCTTTCTGTTTGGCTGCACCTGGCTCCAAGACGCTTTATTTCAAACAGCACTGGCATGTGAGCTCACCTGTCTGACTGTGTGTGAGAGACACAAAGCAGGATTGGTGGTGCTTGGCAGCTCCTGTGTTCACACAGGTTGAGGTGGCAGATGTGTCACATTGTGCAGCGACCGGCTTGGCAGCCAAGAACCTTCTCACTGAGGCTGGCACTTTTTTTCCCGTCTTCGTCTCTCCCCTCTCTCTCTCTCTGTGACTTTTCACACCCCATGATCTATCAATTTGCCACCAACTCAAACATCCCAATTAGCAGTGAGACACAGAAACAGCTTAAGTGCTCGCTCAAACTATAAACGTCAGAGTGGATCAACATTGGAGAGGCCATTAGAAGTTTGGATTCAGCAGAGTGTGCAGAGTGGAGAAGTTGTTTACACCTGTGTACGGGAATTAGAGTGACCTGGGTGTCTCACCAATAAACTATACCTGAGTGCACAGCTTCACAATCACAGCTTAATTACAGAACAATAAAATGTTCTGCTTTTCTCTTTTTCAGTTTCACTTTTAATCATTTTACTCTCTTACTAAACTGTAATAGACACCGTTCATTTTGTTCCACTTTTGTACTTGAGTGCTTCAAACAGCTCAGCACCTTCAGTGTGTTTCCCCTCCTCTTTTCAATTTGTCATTTCTTGCTGAAGGATTAGGTTACATTAAATAATCCCCTGAGAACTATTGGAGCACTTTAAAATGCAGCCAGGCCAAAATTATTGCGGAGCCTACAAAACCTGACAATAAGAGGTGAACGTCCCTTTCCAAAAACCCTGCAGTCAAGCAAAGTTTTAATGTACTTTGACTTTACTTTTTATTATGCTAAGCTAAGAATCTTTTGTATTTGAGAGACAGACTTTTATATCAGCAGCTGCTCCAATATCTTTGCAAAATCCTGTCCATGAGGTGGAAGAGATATTTCTATTCAATGATCAAATAAACTCAATCTGAAATGTTATCAGACACAAAAGCCAGATCAATCAATTTTTGAGAGTACAGATATTTTTCAGTGGGATCTGTAAATAGTAAGTTGTATTCTTAAGCGCACACACCTACTCTTGATGATCTCTTTGTTTTTCAGACATCTCTTCATACTTCTTTTGAAATCCTGCTGCAAAGATCATTTTAGATTTTGGGTCTTTCTTTGATTGTCTTTGTTGCAGGACATATTTTGGATATTCTGCATTTCAGTGGGAATTGAGGCTGTTCTTAGTCCAGTTGATATCATCAATATTACTAGTTATACTGCAGATTAAGCTCACAGCCCACACTTGAGATCTATTCCTTATTATTCCCTTATAATTATGCATTATTCTTTATTTCTACCCTACTAACTCTTACCCATTTATGTTGTTTTCTGTCTCTGTTCTTTTGTGAAGCACTTTGCGCTGCATGCTTGTAATTATGAAAGGTGCTATATAAACAAAGTTGAGTTGAGATGAGTATTAAGACATTCTTCTGAATTGATTCTTCATAAATGTCTTTAAAAAAAAATTAAAGAGGAAATAAAGCTGTCATTGTGAGTGAGACAAGTGTTTCAATTAAGGCTGTCGGTGTTAAAGCGTTAATCACAATGTGATTAAGGTCTGAAATTAAGGTGTTATTTTTTTTTTTTTAATCCCATGCTTTTTTATTTCCCTTTCGACACACCATGGTTAAGCCCTGGCTGCTCTTGCTGCTGCTGTGATGAAAAATAAAGACCCCACTGTGCTTTTGATTTGCTAATTTCTCTTAAATAGATCTACATTTATACCTCTACATCCAAATGCCTGGAAGTGGATGCAAAGATCTTTGTTATACAATCGTAAAGCATATAGTAGAACATTTAGAAAGATGCGATTCTAAGTATGAGTACATTGTTTTTTTGATTTGTTTTAATCAATTTAAACTCCTATTGTTGGACTTGTGTTGTCTCTTTATTCTAACACTGCCAATGCTACATGTGTAAATGCTCTGAATCCTCCCTCCAGCTGCCGGATCATCAAACCTGAGGTACTGAAAGGGGCACTGAGGGGCGGGGTCAAAAGTTTGAGAACTGGGAGACACATAAGACGGAGCTCGGAACGATACCTTGAGCGGGCGCCAGACTCGGTGTCCCGTGCTCTGTGGACAGAGTGTGAGGATAAGGACGCTGCCAAAATACTATTTGGCACAAAAAGAAAGCACTTCCCGGCCCCACTACACTGGCTCACTGCCCAGTTTCCTGCTAGCCTTTACTGGTTTCAGCCAGCTTCCACACTTTGAAGCTACAAGGGTCTTTTTTCTCCCCATGAACGTCTGACGGGCAAATCAAGACATGTTCTCCCCGCTGAGTTACAATGCAGGTTAACTTGATCAATGCAATCACGGAGCTGGCGACAAATACACCAAGATGAGGCTCATTAAGGTTTGAATTAGCATGAAACTTCAATGAGGGAGCACTGTGATTGACTCTGATTGGCTCTGATTGATATCATTATGAGAGCGGTGATTGTGCAGACGCAGCTCTTGCATGGTTAAAAAATAATAATCTCTTTTCTCAGGAAGACAAAAGGGAAACCTTGACCTGATATGAGAGCAAGGAGCTGAGCGGGTGGTCGCCATGTGTTCAATTCCTGACTGTAATGAAATGTCCTGCTGGAAGAAATTGGCCCAATCTCAGTCTAGAGAAAACAGTTTGGATGATGGAAAAGGAATTGGTGGCAAATGAGCTCAATGGGAGCGGAAACAGAGGAGGTATTGGTTGTGCAGGATTGACATGCTCTGGATTTCCTCATGAGGGGGAAGCAATGTAAGTGACGCTTCCTGTTGGCTCCTGCCATGTAATTACAGGTTAATGAAAAGAGCATGAGGAAATTCAGACAGTTCATGTCTAATTTATAGCACAACTTTTGATTATTAATCAGAACTTCTGCAAACAAACAGACGCTATGCGTGTTAAAAAGGAAAGAGGACACTACAGGGGCTTCAGAGATAAATATGAGTGGGTGGTAAAAGAGAGAATAGCAAAAAAAGTATTTCTCTGTTTCAGAACTGTATGGTTATCTTTTCCCAAAGTTCATTTTTCATGACTCAGCACTTGTTGCACTTTTCTAAAAAGCTTTTGGAAAACAGCTGAAACAATAAGTCAATTAATCAACAAGCAGAAAATTAACTTGTCGTTGTCAGATTGTCTTTTTAAACTCAAGGAATCACCATTTCTCTCTGTTTTAAATGATTGCATACCAAATACATCATAATGTTTTAATAATGCATTTGCTTCCGTGGCACTGTGCTGTCCTTTTTTTTATTAAACTATTTAATAATATCTTATACAGTTTTATGAGGAATATGATTAACTTTGAACTTATTGGGCTGATGAAAAGGATACAGAGCAGAACTGGTCATAACTTGCACCCTATCCGTGACTCACACAAAGACCCCCACGAACTGTCCCTCTCACTTCAATAACAGAGCTTAGGTCCTCGGGGCGATTGTCAGTTGGAGTTCATGAATTTATCATGATCAACAGTGTGCAGGAATCTTGGGTTCAAATGCTTCTTTTATTTTCCTGTGAAGTGGTGAACCTCCTCATGCCCCAGAAAGATTTAAAACCTCGACAGGAGGAAGAGAAAAAAACATCAGTTTTGATTGAAATGTTGAAAAGCGAGGAACTTGTGATTTGCTGAACTAGTGATAAGAACTTGAAGAAGTTCATAAAATGCTCCTCTCTATAAGGAGTGGTTCTTGCTTAATTTGAATAGTCAATGTGTGTGCTTCCACTCGCTCAGCTCTGTTAAAGATCTCCTCTTTATCAGCTCCAGCACTCCTGAACCCTCTGCTGCAGATTCACAAGACCTCTATTTTTGCCGGAGCACAGCACAATCAGCACACGGCAGATCGACTGAGACAGGAAGTCAAGCCAGCTAAAATCATTCAAACATCCGGTCAATTTTCAGAATAAAAGACTGTGTTATCACCAGATTGTATTTCATGTAACAACAAAAACAGACTGTCATGAGCGTAGCTAGGCCTGAAGTCAACAGGTCAGAAGTTTTTAGAAGCCACTGATGATGATATGAATGAAGAGAAGCTCATCATGGAGGTGCAAAACCAATGATTCTGTATTAACTGTGGGAAATCCTATACAGCCTCTGTATAGTTCCCTATTTACAGTGAAACTGAGACTCTACAGAAACAGCCGCTACTCAGGAGGATGTAATGAACCAAGAAATGATGTTGTTTACCTTTTAGACTTATTTGGAGGGACCTATTTGTTTCTGCTTTTGATCTAAACTCCTGATCATGTCTCAGGTTGCTGATTGGACTGTTAACAGGAAGTACAAAAAAGGAGCTGGAAGTCATTAATTGCTAACCAGAAAGGTTAGCCATCATTTCCTGAGGCATATTTTGATGTCAGATGATAGCTGAAACTTTCAATTCAATTCAAAACCTTTATTTATTCTCGAAGAGACATTGAGGTTTCCCTCATTTCCAATGTCGTCGAGATCACAGGCACATCAGAAACAGCAAACAAACACACACAATCATTCACAAAATAATATACTAATTAAAACGGATACAGTTTGAGACACAGTGGTCTGAGATCAAAGTCTTAAATTCTGCAAAAGAGGGAATGGATGTCAGCTTTAAAGTCTGTTGCAGGGTATTCCATGGTTTAGGGGCGTCAATGGAAAGTGCTGATCGACCCAGTTCAGTGTTAACTCGAGGGACTTTCAAAATGAGCTAATCAGAAGAGCGAGTCCCGTAGGATACATAATTCCATTCCAACAAGTCTGGAAGGTAGGTGGGGAGCTTTCCAACAAGCGCTTTAAAAATATACAAAAGCCAGTGTTTGTTCCTCCTTTGCTCAAGAGAGGGCCAACCAACCTTCTCATACAGGACACAGTGATGGGTATAATATCTGTCACCAGTGATGAATCTGAGAGCAGAGTGGTAAACAGAGTCCAAGGGTTTTAGTGAAAGGCAACTGTGGAGAAGTGAACTGGTGGCAGTCACAGAACATCAGAGAGGACAAATTCAATGGCTGCCATGTTTGTTTTATGCAATATGGAGACATCAAACAAACATGCCGCGTCTCTCGGCTTTAAGTATGATGCTCTGCTATAGATACAGGTAGACTACAGGTTATATCCAGGGAGACAAACACTAGGGATTACACTGTGAACTCTGCTTTGATTGTTAGTTAATGTACATTTCTCTGACAAGAAAGATACATTTGGGTACCATTATGATAATTGCTGGCAGAAATCAGCCTTTTGCTGCAGTAATTACAAAAATGTACACTGTCACAATGGCTGCACTGGAAATTAGTTTCCCTCCAGCTGCACAACCAAATGCTCCAATTACAGCTTCAGAGCAGATAAATTACAGAAATATATCTTTCCTCTGACTGCAGCATACTTTATTTTGAACTCAAAGATGAACGAGGAGGTTGCTGAGGGATGGTGCAGTCTGTATACAGATCGAGACTGTCAGCGCTGGATCGAGTTTAGCCAGGTTTCTGCCCTGTCAAACACTTCCCCTTGTTAAGTGAATTCATCATTTCCATCTTAATGGGAACATTTGACTGACAGCTGCCAGCCCGAGTGGCGGGCTCATGTCAGAAAAAAATAGAGTATTCATCGCAGAGAGTTTGTGAGTGTGATGTGGGTCAGTAAGAGGCGGAGGAGGATGATGGGAAGGAGAACAAACTTTCTCTGTTTAGACTTACTTCGTATGTAGGTCAATTAATCTGACTGGTAAACCACAGAGAGTTCATTTACAATAATGACACTGATCTTCCGTGTGGTAAAAAAAACGTTCATGATTTCTGCTTCAGCCACTTGAAAAGTTTGTGAAAGGAATTCAATTTGGCACTGTAGCCATACGTCTGTAGTCAGCTGTTGTTGATGTTATTTTTTGTCTCTAAAAATCTCTCTCTTTCTTTCTGATCTCCATCTATCTCCTTTCCAACCCTAACACAGTTGAGGCAGATGGCTGTTTAACATGAGTTTGGTTCTGCTCAAGGTTTCTGCCTGTTAGAAGAAGTTTGCTAAATGTTGAAAAGATTCCGCTTTTCGACATTGAATCTTGTTGTCTTGGGTCTTGCTTAAAAATATAACATGGACCAGTCAGGATCTGGGAGGCAGTCACCCTCTCTGCTTTTAAGAGTAGACTTAAAACTTTCCTTTTTGATAAAACGTATAGTTAGGGCTGGATCAGGCTTGGACCAGCTCTTAGTTTTTCTGCTTTTTCTGCTCCCTTGTCTCGTAACTTCCTCTTGCTGCTGATGACGGCCTTCTGCTGTGGAAGCGCTATATACCAGCAGCTACAACTACCCATCTCACCACAATCCTCTCTCTCTCTCTCTCTCTCTCTCTCTCTCTCTCTCTCTCTCTCTCTCTTCCAAACCAAACCCAACAAAGTCTAGCAGATGGCTGTTAAACATGAGTCTGGTCCTGCTCAAGGTTTCTGCCTGTTAATAGAAGTTTGTCCTTGCCGCTGTAATTTACTAAATGTCACACAGTGCTCTACTCTTGGTGGATTAAGATGAGATCAGACAGAGTCCTGTCTGTTAGATGGGACTAGATCTTATCCTGTCTTGATGTTGGGTCTTTGTTAATGAAATGTGGCAGATAAAAGTATTGAAATAACATTTTTTGTGAATTGGCGCCATATAGATAAATATTTATTGATTAATCCATTTTAAATGCTTCAGATGAAAAAATTGATACACCATGTGCTGCATTTTACTCTTTTCTTTAAACTTTTAAACAACCCTCTGACTTTGTGCTGTTTTGTCTGAATCTCTTAAGGCTGCTGTCTTGTTCAGGTCTACTCCGCAGTCTCTGCTGACCCTTTTAAAAAAGTGAAGACAGAAGTATTATTCATTCAAACTGACCTTTGACCATTTCTTGAAGTTGTTTTCATTTTAACTTTTTTTGTTGCTTTCCTTTACTTAATGTTTTCCTTCTTTCTTTCATTTTGGTTGGGTTTTTAAGAATGTATGAATCTCTGTGACCTGTGCACAGTGAAAGGTGCTTTCCTAAGTAAACTTAACTCTGTTGCTTACTTGTCATGAACTAACTTCAAATTTGAGTGACTGTCTATGGTCAAATGAAGGCTTAATGAATAAATGAATAAATAAATAAATTCAACAAGTCAACAAAAGGGAAAGGGTAACTTGTTCAGACTGTAAGCACAATTTTTGCTCGTTTAAGCTCTCAAATGTGAGTTTTTATTGCATTTGAAAATGAATATATTTGAGTCTTGGATGGTTCAACGGACACATCATCTTAACTACTGGAAAGTATGATGGAAAAATAAACAATATCTGTAGCAAAGATGCTGCAGGATAGTGAAAGCTTCTGCCAGGTCAATCGACTGCAACAGAGCGATCTGGTGAAGAGATAGAAAAGTGGGAGGGATGCAGAAAATGGGCAAACTGGGAGTATCTTATGACAGCATGGCTGAGTGGCCTCGATCAGCAGCTCCTCTCTGTCTGCCACTAATGGAGTCATACATCGGTCATCTCTCGGAGTTAATCTGACCATCACCAGCAGGAAACTGAAGCAAAGTGCAATCTGCTCGATGGACTGACGCTCCACCACAACAGGAACCAGAGAAAAAGACTGATAAGTAGTTTTTCTTTTAGATTTGATCAATTCCTGTTCCTCTTATCGATTTTTTCCTTCTGCTCCCAATATGATGCAGATCTCTGGAGGAAGAAAATATCAAAATATGTGATAGAGGCAAAAACTACATTTATTTTCAGCAGATTTGGTTCACCATAAACAGTTACTGATAAGATGTTCCGATTTCATTGTGTCTCACCTCACAGATCTCCACCAAAACAAACAAAAAAAAATTCCATTTGCGCAACATTGAAAGGAAGCAAAAAAAAAACAAAAAACGTTCTGTTGTCCTTCCAGGTCATTTTTAATTTGCTTTTCACCAACAAACTGAAGAAAATGAAAAATTATTTGTGGCTTCCTTTTGTCCATTTTTTTAATCTTCATCTTGCCCAGAAATGTCTTTCCCACAACTGTCTTGCTCACCATTAAACTTCCAGATTTTCACTGACTGTTTATAGAATAACGCAATGTCTTGTTCTCACTTTGTGTTCTGTCTGAGCACAGTTTAAGGCTGCAAACCACATAATAACTCCAGTGGACTCTTTCAAGTATTTCAAATCTCTATGGGGAGGGCGTGGTCAATCTAGACCTTGAATAAACTACTTCTTCAGAGGGTCGAACCATTTAACCCTTTATTTTCTAACTGTAGTGTGGGTTACTTCTGCTTTGTGTTTTGTTTTCTGAAGTGGGTTTGCATGAGGTACTGGTAGATAGTAAGAGTATTACCCACAGAGGATGGCAGTCACCTCTGCCCCTTTGTAGAGAAACCAGGCAGCGAAGCAGTAAGGAAGCTAAGCTAACAACTGCTCCAGATAGGTCAACTCTAAAATGTAATTTACCTTATTTTAAGATAGTCTGACCCAAAATCTACTGTTAGTGTAATTGTAGGATGTACTACTGCAAGCGGGGGAACGTGTATGTGTTGGGTCCACAAACAGAGCTTAAAAAAATGGCTTTCTCGAGGTTCAGTACAGCGCTGAGAAATTCCTACATACAGCATTAAAATTGACCCCATCTGTAGGAGTCAACAGTTTATCTTCTGTGCCTGCTCTCCAGCCAGTTTCTAAACTGAGCTGAGAAGCTTGGATGGACGAGCTGACCAGGATCCCCCTGTGGGTAATACACTTGCTATTGACATGTACCTCACTTATCTTTGATGAGTACCTCATACAACCTCACTTGAGTTGAGAACCTCACACAAAAAAACAACTATCCCTTTATGGAGCTTAATCCAGGCCTTTAATCTAAGATTGGCAAACTTTAAATTTAGACCACAATGATGCTTATTTTGGTTCCTGATGCAAAGCAAATCAATCAATCTTTATTTATATAGCGCCAAATAACAACAAATGTTATCTCAAGATGCTTTTAGCAGGTCTAGACTGTATGTTAAATTGTTAACAAAGACCCAACATCAAGACTCAGTCTTATCTCATCTTACTCTACCATGAGTAGAGAACTTTGCAGCATTTAGCAAGTTACAGTAGCAAGGAAAAACTTCATTATAACAGGCAGAAACCTTGAGCAGAACCAGACTCATGTTAGACAGACATCTGCCTCGACTTCATTGGAAATGAATCCCATCATACTTTCTCAGCAGCATCTTTCAAATATGGTTCGACATGTGCAGTGTCATACCATGTGTTCAACTTTTTCTTCAAGGAATCAGTAAAGAAAAATGTGAAGAATGTCTCTTCACATATTCTATTATATGTCCTGAATAGATGAATAGACAGAAGATTTCAAAGAGCCCTGAAAACATGATAGCTGGAACACAATTGCACTCTTCTTTCATGTGTGCTCTTTTAATGGCCCTGTGAGTCTGCACTCAGTGCCTTGTGTATTTCTGCCACAGTGTGTATTCAGTTTATATATAGACTCGTCAGCGTGCACATCTACATGCTTTAGTCTGAGCCCTCGCACTGGGAGGTTCTGTTCATTTGTAACACATTTGTACAAACTAAATGTGACATGTACCACCTGGGCTCTGTCACCCTGTGATAAAATACCTTCCTGCAAAGATGGCAGCCATCCTACTTTTCAGAAAAAGAGCACCTCTTGGCTCTGAGCGGAGTTAATACCTGATCTCAAACCTCTCCACTTGGGAAAAGGCCCACAACTGTTGGCTTAAGCCTGCACGCATATTAACCAATATATCAAACTCTTTCTCACCCCAGACTGTCAGAATGCGTTATAATCCTATTTCCAACCTTCTCAGGGTGATGGGTTCACTATCCCACAGCCACCAGCCAGCATGAATACTAAATCCTTTTTGTAAAGTCAGCATTCATCTTCACCTGAACATTACCACGGACAGAGGGAAGCAGAAAACAGCGTGATATGAATGTCACGCACACACAGCAGCACTTTTCCTTAAAATATGAAGGGGACAGGTTCCAAATAGTATTAAAATAGTCTGTGCAAGGACAGGAAATGAGTAATGCTCCTCTCTACCTGAGCAACAACCATAAAAATATTAATGTGCAAGGTTCATAACTCCCACTAGGATAAAGCAGGCTAGGCTCGGAGGCTCCCAGGAGTAAAGAATCAAACTAATGACCCACATGGGGAAATTAAGACGCCTGCAAAGCAAATAATAAAGAGGAACTGCGCAAAGGAAAACAAGAAAAAGACAAATGAGGACTGTGTTAATATTAAACAAGCATTTAAACACGCGGACGAGCTAAATACTGGAGACACGTGAGAGCTGAGAATGATAAATGTTTGAACTAGAGCATCAAGAGGGTATTAAAATAGCATGCGGTAAAACATAAATCAAAATCTGAATAAAACATGGATATAGCTGTGACAACTGTGCAATACAGAATACCTCAGTTTGGATGCATTGTATGATTTGGCTGACATTGTGTTAGATTCAGATTTTGTGGCTTTAAGCTTGCCTGTGCATTTGCTTGCACTTTGAGACTTTAATACTCCAAAAATATGTTTGTTGTCAATAGCATTGAATATTTAATTTTTTGCACCCCAAAAACTGCTGTATCATATCCCTCCAACATTAACACACATGGCCCACAAACATCATCTCAGAACATGCATTAAATAAGGGCTGCAAACACTGTTTTAGTTGCACTGCTGCGGACAAGAAGGCTCTGCAAAGAGTCATTAGGTCCGCAGAAAAGACCACTGGATGCCCCCTGCCCCCTCTGGACGAATTCGCCACTGCACGTCACACCAACAGAGCAAAAAAGATCAATGCAGACCCCTCCCACCATAGTCACCCCTTCTTTGAGCTGTTACCATCTGGCAGACGCCTCAGAACTGCCAAATCCCGTACCACCAGACACAGAGACAGTTTTTTTTCCAACAGCCATCAGCACACTGAACAAACAAAAAACAAACGAGGTCTATCGCTGCTAGTACACACTATGCACTTTGCTGCACATAGACACTTTTATATTTATTTATTACACTGCAACACTTTACTTTTTAAATGTTTTTTTACGGAATTTCCTGTCGGTATTGAATGATGGAATGTGTGTATTGATTTTGTCCTTGAGTGAGTGAGTGCATCATCGGATGTGAGTGTAAACATTAATTTTGTTGTAGCTACAATGACAATAAAGGCTTCTGATTCTATTGATTATTCTGACAATGTTTTGATGATTATGCCGTGTTATTAGCCAATTTAATTCCATACAATATGTAAAAACGGCAACTAAAGCCCAAGATCCACAGGATGCGTTGCGTTACGTTACGGCTGCGCCGCGCACGTCGCAGCAAATAGGTTCCCATTCAAGTCAATGCTCTAGAGTCCACAGGGCGCGCTGCGGCGCGTCTCAGCTCCGTCTCTGGAGCGTTCCGCCGCGCCGCTCTGCCAGAGATACGCGGGGAGTCTATTTTCGCCGCTCCCCGCGCCCAGCACGCGTCAATCGACACAGAAATGATCGAACTATCCCGGAAGTCAGGCACGAGGATCGTATGCAACATCCGCTCACTTTCAAAATAAACACCATGTGCAAACACAAGATCGTAAATTTCACCACTTCTTCAACATTACGTCATAACCTGTGGCATCGGGCCAGACGTCAGTCTCAAAAGATATCCGACACCATGGACGAGGAAAAGTTTATACTGTGTTGTTCTCGCGCGTTTTGGAGTTCTCAAGGGATCTTGAGTTTCCTGCTCCGGAGTGCGCGCCGCTCCAAACACGCATCCTATGGACCAGGGCGAAAGCCCCGGGACGGAGCAGAGCCGTGTCGCAGCCGTAACGCGGCGCACACGCATCCTGTGGATTCCCCGAGTAAGACTTTCCTACAGCTCAAATGAGATAACTTCAATTAGCTTATTTGTCTGACTGAAGCTCTGAAACACATATTTTCATTTGCAGTCAAATAAAGCAAGAAAAGTGGCACAATTTCACACTTTGAGAAGCAAAAGATAAAAATCAACTTGGATTTTTGCAGATTAAATAACCTAAATGATTCATCTTTATCTGTAAGAAGTAGCTAAAAAATAATCTGGAATGGATTGATTATGCTAGCTCCACTGTAAATGAGCAATGACGACTGTGGAGATGCCATTGACTCAAAGTTCTCTAACATTTTACTGAGAATAAAACAAATCTTTTTTTAAAGTTGGACTTTTATTTCAGCCTTTTAATTCTGCTTTATTCCACTCATGAACCATGCTGACTGGGATGATGCCAAAGACCTCAAGTGCTTTTTTAATCTCTCTGTTCTTAAGTGTTGTTTTATTCATGCTCCATGTCGGTGTGTTTTTTTGTGAAGACAAAAGAAAATTTTC